>NW_004955554.1:1989467-1990591 GCF_000276665.1 Chinchilla lanigera | reverse complement strand
TGCATTTAATCTGTACAACAATTTTGGGAGTATGGCCATTTTCACAATGTTGGTTCTTCCTATCCATGAATATTGTTCCATTTTCTGAAATCCTCTTAAATCTTTTTTTTTAGAGTACTGTAATTTTCTCTGTATAGATCTTTTACATCCTTTGTTAGACTGATTTTTAAGCATTTCATTTTTTTAGATGTTATTATGCAAGGTGTGGTTTCATTAATTTCTCTATCAGTCTGTTTGTTGTTTGTGTACAGGAATGCTATTATTTGTGAATGGTGAGTTTGTACTGAGCTATGCTACTGAATTTGGTTATTAAATCTATAATAAGCTTTTTGGTGGAGTTTTTTGGGTGTTCTAAATAGAGTATCATATTCTCTGCGAATAATGATTATTTCACCTCTTCCTTTTCTATCCTTATTCCCTTTGTTTTTGTCTTTTGTCTAATTGCTCTAGCTAATATTTCCACAACTGTATTGTGTGTGACTAGTGACAGTGGACATCCTTGTCTTGTTCCTGATTTTGAAGTGAAAGCTTTCAATTTTTCTCCATTTAGTATGATGTTAGCCAATGGTTTGTCACAGATGGCTTTGATCAGATTGAAGTAAAGGCCATTTATTCCTATTTTCTGTAGGGTTTTTTTAATCATGAATGAGTGTTGGATGTTGTCAAAAGCTTTTTCTGAATCAGTTGAGATGATCACCTGATTTTGTTCTTTAGTTCTTTTGATATGGTGTATTACATTAATTGATTTGCATATATTGAACCATCCCTGCATTCCTGGAATGAATCCCACTTGGTCATGGTGTATAATCTTCTTGATGATTTGTTACATTCTGTTTATTAGTATTTTCTTGAGAATGTTTGCATATATATGCATCAGGGAGATTGGTCGATATTTTTCTTTTTTGATTGGGTCTATCTCTAGTTTTGTTATCAGGGTAATAATTACCTCCAGGAATGCATTTGGGAGAATTCCTTCCTTTTCAATTTCATTACAGAGTTTGAGAAGAATTGATGTTAAATCTTCTCTAAATTTATTGTAGAATTCAGTGGTGAATCCATCAGGACCTGGGCTTTTCTCTATTCTTTTTTATTTTAAATAAAAAAGACTGAAAACATCTGATCAA
>NW_004955554.1:1973330-1986422 GCF_000276665.1 Chinchilla lanigera | reverse complement strand
TAGAACCAACTCTTTGATTCATTAATTCTTTGTAGTGTTATCTTCACCTCAGTTGCATTTATTTCTGCCCTGATTATAATTTCCTCTCTTCTTTGGGCTTTGGGTTGACTTGTTCTCCTTCTTCTAAAGATCTGAGGTGCAGCATTAAGCTATTTATTTGTTCTTTCTGTTTTCCTGATATGTGAGTTCACCACTATTAACTCCCCACTGAGGACTGCTCTCAGTGCATCTCACAGATTCCAGTAAGTTTTATTAACATTTTTGTTTGCTTGCAGATATTGTTTAACTTCTTCTTTAATTTCTTCTGAGACCCATTGGTTGTTCAGGAGACTGTTATTTAATTTCCACATATTTAAGGAGTTCTTGTGGTACCTTTTGTCATTAATTTCTCATTTTATTGCATTATGGTCCGATAGTATACATGGGAGAATTTGAATTCCTTTGCATTTACTTGAGCTTGTTCTAAGGGCTAATATGTGGTCTATTTTAGAGAAAGTTCCATGTGCAGCTGAGAATGTATATTCTGATGTTGTGGGGTAGAACACTCTGTAAATGTCTATTAAGTCCATTTGTTCATAAGTTATGTTCAATTCTGCTATTTCTTTGCTGATTTTTTTCCCATTGACCTATCTCTTTGTGTCAATGGGGTGTTAAGATCCCCCATTACAATAATGTTGTTAATTATTTGGTTTTTCATGTCTATTAAGATTTGTCTTATATAGTTGGGTGCTCCCATGTTTGGTGCATACATATTTTTGATTGTTATCTCTTCCTCTTAAAGTTTTCCCCTGACAAGTACGTAGTGACCTTTTTAATCTTTTTTGATCATTCTTGGTTTGAAGTTCACATTGTCTGCAAATAGAATAGCTACCCCTGCTTTTTTCTGTGTTCCTGTTGCATGGAGGATTGTTTTCTATCCTTTGACCTTCTGTTTATGAATTTCCTTTTGAATTAAATATGTTTCTTGTATACAGCATACTGTTGGATTTTGTTTCTTGATCTACTTTGCCAGTTTGCTTCTTTTGGTTGGTGAAATGAGGCCATTACATTAATGGTCATAAATGAAATGTGTTGGCTTATCTTTGTGATGTTATTTTCCTGTTGTTGGTTTCCTACTTATACTCTCTGCTTAATTGCTTGCTCTAAGAGGTGGTTCCTTGCTAGTATTTTTCTTGGAATTGTGGTCATTTCTATGTCTTCCTAAAATATCTTTTAGTACTCTTTGTAGGGTTGGTTTGGCACTTGTGAAGTTCTTCAGCTGTTCTTTGCCACAGAAATATTTTATTTCCCCATTAAATTTGAAGGATTTTTTTGAAGGATACATCAATTTTGGTTGAAGATTATTTTGTTTTAGGACTTGGAATACTTCACTCCCAGATCTTCTTAATATGATAATTTGTGTTGGGAAATCTGCCGTGATTCTGATGGGCTTTCCTTTATAGGTGATCTGTTTCCTTTTTCCAACAGCTTTTAATATGCTGAACTTTTGTTGAATTTTTGGGATCTTTATCACTATATGTCTGGGTTTATATTTATTTTGGTTATGATTAACCAGAGTTCTATATGCTGCACTTTTGTGTATGTCTGATTCTTTTTCCATGCCTGGGTAATTTTCTGCTATTACTTGTGTAAATAGTCTTTTTATGCCATTTGTGTTGACACCTGCTGTTTTGTTTATACCTATTAATCTGACATTGTTTTACTTTACTTCATCTGTTACTATTGTTATTTCATGGTTCCTGGTTGTTTTTAAGAGATCCTTCCTTTCACATTCATTAGTGACAATGCTGGCTTCACGGTCTGAAAGTCTATCTTCAGCTTCGTTGAGACAGTTTTGCCAGCTTTTGATGGAATTTTTAACTTCCTGGATACCTGTTTGAATCTGTTCCATGCGTTCCAGTTCTCCTCTACGTTGTTCACTCAAGCTTTCCATGAGTTGTGTGCGCTCTTCTATTTTCTTATCAGTGCCACCGATGGGTATGCTGAACACTTCTTTCATTATTGTTGTCATTTCTTTTTTACCTGAGAGATTTTTTCTGATCTAATGTCTTCTGAGGCCTGATAGAGTTGTCTACTTCAATTGCTATCATTTCAGAAATTTCACATTTATGACATGTGGGCTCTTTTGTGTTGACATCTCCTGGACTTGTTTTGGGTGGTGTGGAGGTCTGGGATTGCATTTTGTTCCTTTGTTTTGTCATTTTTCATGATCCAGAGTTTCCCTGGAGTGCAGCCTCACTCTCCTGATTGTGTGTGAGTGGCAGGGTGAGTGTCTGAAGATCCCTAGTGCTCAGTGCAGCTCCTGTGCTGGTGATTGGTGGCAAGGGAGGGTCCCAGATGCTCCCAAAACTTTCTTGCATTCAGTTGGTTCCCAGGCGTGTGGAGTTGGGGTGAGGGAGGCTCACTGGTGTTCCTGAAGTTGTCCAGGGTTCAGCATGGCTTCCACATGGGTTGGGGGGTCACAGGTCACGATCAGTGAGGCTTCGGAAGTTGCCCAGGTCCCAGTCTGGTTCCCACACGGGGGCGGGGGGGAGGCGTGAGAGTGCAGTGTCTGAGACAACTGACACTATTCGGGTTTCACCTTGGCTCATATGGTTGTGCGGGTGTGTGGGGAGTTGGTTGCCAATGACCCATAAAATACTAGGGGCTCCACCTGTCTCATATGCTGGTAGGGGAGGTGCGGGAGCAGCTCACCAGAGTTCCTAAAGATGTCCGGAATTTATCCCAGATTCTGCCAGGGTGCAGGGGAGTGGGCAGGTCGTGGTCATGTAGGCTTGAGACGTTGCCTGGGATCCAGCCTATTTCCCAAACCGGAGGGGCTGGGGTGAGGGCCGCGTTGTTCTTGAGGTTGCTCTCACTTTGCTAGTGTTGGTCATCTCCTCAGTGTTTGACAGCTTTCATTTAACTAGAATAAGGTCCATCAAGTCAATGTTTATCTGGAAATCTAAAACCTTTCCTAATCTGTCTTCTTCTCTTAAGTATAAGCAAGAAAATGTAAATTAGTGTTGAACCAAAATTTGTAATGGTAGGCCCAGCATGATGGCTAAATGAAGCAATGTATCATTCCAGTGAAAAGACAAGATTTGCAAGACTCGGGCTGAAAGGAAATTAGAAAGGCCACAGCTAAAGATGCTTGGAACTGTCCCTGTGTGGAAAGAAGAGACCCTTTGTTAACAAAACCAGTGTGGGAAGTTTCAGAGTGTTCCACACATTTTTATAAAGCATTCTTTGAGATATATTTTAAAGAAGTAAAATTAATTGTAAATGGATAACCATACTGTAAATAAAAGTGAAGTACGAATAGAATAGAAAATTCCAATTTCTATGAGGAATTGCCTTAGATTAGGATTTTTAATACTTCCTGTTATAATTTTGATCTTCTGATGTAAATGAGTTCAGGAGAACACACCTTAAATATCTCAATGCAACAACTTATGTACATAATTGCCTGGATGCTGTATTCCATACGGTTATAGTTTAAACATGAATCTGTGCAGTGTTCTTCAAAGATGTGGGCATCAAGGGCTTAATTCTCACCCAGTGATGTGAGTGGTTGGCCCTGGAGCACGACGTGGTCATGAGAGCACAGGTCTCATCATGGCGAGTGAGACCTGGGCTAAACGGGCTTCTAGGAGGACAGCCCAGTTGGAGCAAATGTGTTATTGGGGGTGTGCCTCTCTCTCTCCTCTCTCCCTCTCCCACTCTCATCTTTCTCCCTTTCCATCTCACTCTGCTTCCTGGGTCTCCTGCAGTGAGCATCTCTCCTTGCCCACATCCTTCTGTGATGATGTTTCTGCTGCACCGCAGGCTGAAAGCGATGCAGCTAGGGTGTAAGGGACTGAAACCTCAAAAGCCTTGCGCTGAAATAAACCATCCTTTCTGTTATTTTTCTTTGGTATTGGAGCAAAGTAGCAAAAAGCTGACTAACCTAACAACCAAAGTTCCAAAATAATTGAAACTTTATAATTCTGAAAGAATTAATAGTTCCATAGAGGTCAGATGATTCAGTACCTGCAAACAGACACACAGAGAGGAATGGACGACATAAAACACAGTAACGTGGACATAAATAACAGTGACATAAAATAACACAAGCATGCTTCCTAAAAAGATGAATAACAATCCCATACACAATTCTACTAAATGATTGTTAAAACATTGGAGGCTTAAGTCATTCTTAAGGTCTCATTGAAAACGAACATGTATAAGAAAAATTTGCTACAGCTTCCTGTGCACACAGAGGTGGAAGAGAAGACCACGTGTCCTGACATGCAGAACTCCTGAGTCCATCCCCAGTTAATGTCCCTGCATCTGCCACAAGGCTCTGAGATACTCATGCCACCTCTGCATCACTGGCATTGCCTGTACCCCAGATTCCTTGGAGTTCTGTTTTGACTGTGGCCAGCACAACCCAACTCCATCAGAAATGCCTGTGGGAATAAGCGAGTAGGTGTAAACAGAAGAATAAGGTTTTGGTTGTACTTAGTTTAAAGCTAAGGAAAAAGAACTTCCTATTTTCCATATTTTTCCATTGATTTTCATATTGCGGAATTCCTTTGCCTAATACATCTCTCTGTTCTTCCTTCCAAATCTTTACGTCACTGAAAAGAATTTTTTAAAAGAGATATAAATCATAAATCACTGAACACAATGGAGTAGTAATTGCATCTTTTCCTTTTAAAGACTGCTGGGCTAGAAAGATCAGGATCAGGGCAGAGCTATTCAGAAGTGTGTGTTCAAACCCATGAAGCTTAAAATCTGACATGCTCAGCATCATAAAGTATCCTCAGATGCTCATGCCTCTTGGGCCACCATACTTCCAAACCTCCATCCCCAGAATTCTGATGGTTAAGGAAAACATGATAGTTGGTGGAGGGAGGATGTTATTAAAACTGGAGCAGATAAATATTAAAGCTAAGTATTAAACTTCTTTAAACCTAAATTTTATAAAATCTTTTTGTTATTCTGCCTGCAGTCCCTTACAAGCTATCTTGCCATGCTACCTGCAGGGTTCAGTCTTACTTCTTTAAACAAAACAAAAACAGCACAAATGGAATGCATGTGCCACCCTCTGAACTGAGAGCAGAGTGGTAGGGGCAGCCTGGTGGGTCCTCCCATGCTGGCTTCCATGGTGAGACTTCTAGGCAAGACCAGAGCTTGTGCTGGCCTGGTGGTGGATTCCAGAGCTTTGAGGGCATCCTCAGGTCAGTGAGCTGGAAACTGCCTGAGGCAGCTGGGAAGGACGAGCAGGAGGACGATGTTCACTGCAGTGGCTACCTTGGATTCTCACATTGTTACAGGACAGGCCCACTGTGCAGTGCCTACACCCCTTCTCAGGGGACCTGAGAGAAGATATGGACCATCTCGTATGAGTCATACTCTGCCCACAGAAAGGTTTGTCATGTATTTATCATGTTTCTTATTATGCATAAAATAGGAATTTTATATAGTTTTGATAAGAAGTAGCTTACCTGGTGCACACTGCTGAATCGTGTTAACATGCTGGTTGAAAGTTAGGGTTTTTGCAATCTAGAACTGATCTCAAACCCACATAGACTTACGTGTTTATCATTTCATGAGATACTGTACAGGGTCTTCTTATGGTCTGATAAGCATTTTAAGCCAAAATGGGTCACGATGGGTATCATTCCCTACACAATAATTCTCTTCTTTCTTTTATGAGGTTTGTACTAGTCTTCCAGTCCCACATCTTCATGCTGCCCGTGATGTTTTTTCTCCTTATCATCTACTCATGATCTGTTGTCAGCAGTTCAAGTAGTACTGGAATTCTACTTCCCTAAACAGTCAGAACCCCTCTTCTAGCCATCTTTCTACTACTTAGTCCTTGACTACTTTTGCCTCAATTAGTGTAAAGTATCCTAATTAATGTTTCTGTTTCAAAAATTCCCAACCTGGTGCTGGGGGCATAGCTTAGTGGCACAGTGCAAGCCTGGCGAGCACAACATCATGAGTTTGATTCCTGGTACAAAAAAAAAAGGAAAAGAAGCTCAAATTTCCCAACCTAGTTTCTGTTCTCTAAGCTGACAACATGGTGATATGTCTAACATTCAAAGCCATGTTACCATCTTGCTAAGAATCTGTCAAGGGGTTTCTATGACTTTGTCAATGACCGTGAGACTTTGGTAATCTGGATTCCACTTATGTTTTGGACGTTGTTGAATTTGCTACTCTCCTTCCTGTAAATAACTCTTCCCATCATTATAGATTTTGATTCAAGACATTGTAACTTGGCATACTGTATTTTAATCTGTGGTGTCAAACGACTTCTTTTCTTTAGCACGCCTAGATCATGTTTTTACAAAGAAGCTACTTTTCCAAAGAGTGTTCTCTTTTCTCCAATGTTATGTTGTCCTTTGTCTGCTGCTGAGCTAAGAGTGAGGACAGGCTGATGCTCAGGTTGGCACTGGCAGGGATAGAAACCCACAAAGGCGTGTTTTTAACACACCACACAATATATCTTGTATTAGGAAAAGTGGTACACAATTCTACATAAAAATACATCATCAGGAGCATGGGCCATAGCTGCTCAGGGAAAAAAAGAAAACTTTTTAGCAATTTGGAAAGGTGGTAACTCAGTATGATGACTAAAATGAAATGACATTTACCCGATTCCCAACGGCTTCTCTCCACTCAGTAACTTTCCTCTCCTTAAAGATTATTGAAGTGGAACTGTGGGTCTGCCTGAGGACAGAGAAATGTATCTGATTCTGCTTCAGTACAAATTAGGCATAGACATTTAACACACAGCCTACTTCTGTCTCTGTCTCTCTCTGTCTCAGTCTCTCTCTGTCTCTCCTCTCCACCCCATTCTTAATTTTGACTCTTTATTTACAAAGAACGCACAGCAAATACAATTATTTTAGTGTGTATTCAAACAAAAAATAGCCAAAGGCAACCATTACCTCAAAAACTGATCTTGTGATATAAACAGTGAAGTTGGTTGTCAAAAAACTGTTTATAAGGTCACTTAACAGCAGGGTTCCCTACCCAGGTGGAGCACAGCCAATGCGATTTTCATGCAGCATGAAAATATTTTATTCATCTCCCTGTGCAAGATCATAATTGGCAGACAGTGCTAGTGATCATTAATTATTTCTTCAAAATTGCTCATTTTTCTGGAAATTTCATACTGAAAGTTGTATATGCAACAAAAAGTCATTCTTTTATTGTTTCGTGATGTTTCCATCCACAGACAATTACTTGACTATGTTTTCTCTGGGTGTTGATATCTGTTACACCCTTGGTTGACTCTTAGTAGATTAGAATCTTAGCAATAACTTTTTAAAAATATATGACAGCATGAAATATTCCCTAAAGAACTGTTTATATAGTAGTAAACTGTTAAAGGATTACTTATGTTCAAGTGATGTACTTCTAACACTTGTGATAATGAAAGTCTACATCACTGAACATGATGTAGTGGTAATTTCTGTTTTAACATAATAATCACAAATTTTGACAACAGAGTTAAAATCTCTATTAATGTGGAAATGGCATTTCAAATATTAGTCATTATGCCTGCAAGATTATTAACATTTCTATTAACATTTTTCTTCTATTTTATTTTTGTATGCAAAGTGTATCATCCATTATTGTTTTCAAAATTGTGGATTTTATTTTATTTTTCCAGTTATCATCACATCAAAATTTTGTTGTCATTGAACAATATTTACAAACTAGGCATAGCAACGTATCCCTGTAATCCCTATACTCTGGGAGGCTGAGGCAGGAGGACTGCAACTTTAGCCCCAGCCTGAAACTTAACAATTTAGTGAGTCCCTGTCTCAAGACAGGCTGTGGCTGTAGTCCAGTGTGAACGTCCTGGGTTCAACTCCCAGTACCCCAGTACTGAAAAAATAACAATGATGTTTTCAGTTTTGATCTATGATAGAAGCAGAAAAGCTTCCTGCATGTGGAGCCAAAGAGTCTGCTTACATTTCAGCTCTGCTAGTCATGAGCTTTTGGCCAGCATGAGTTATTTAACCAATTTATGTTCCACTCCTCAGATGTTAGATGGGGATTAGTATTCCGCTTGCCTAAAAAAAAATTATTCCACCTACCTTACAGGGTAGCAATGGGAATTAAATGACTTAATCTATAAAGTGTTTAGAACCATTATCCTTACTTCTATAATTCAGGTGCTCTTTATTCTTGAATATTCAGATAACTTCAAATATGAAAATAGAAGCTATTTTAACTGTTTTGTTCAAGAAGTAAAGTTTGTCTGTTTACAAGTGCTATGTCTCCCTACATGAATACCAAAAATACTTGCTGTTAATTGCATTTTTTAGGGTTTTTATTAACACACTAATAGTATCACTGGACATTTCTGTACATCTATACAACACAGGCTTATGAATGAAATATATTTTTCAAAATATACATGTTGTATATGTAGTTATACATTAAGTAGCATTCTCTTGTATTTATGTATTCAGCTTTCACTCTCAAATAACTTTTTATGTACAACTTTTTAAATTCTATAGTTAGATTGAACCTTTAAAAATTTACAGTACTCAAAGGTACTTAAATTCTAATAGTACTTCAAACTAGAAGTTTTTCACTGTCTTATAAATTAACAATCATAGGAACAAAGTATGAAATTGACAATACTGAGAAATCTGTAGCTGCAGTGGTATAGAAGAGTCCTGCTTTCAGGTGTCTTCCTCATCTGCCTGCTGAGAGTGGTCTGCTTCCAAGCCCCTCCCGTGACTTTCCACGGTTCTTCCAAATGTGCTCAGCCATTGTGTGCTCTGCACATGTGCTGCACGTGGGTCTCTATGAGTTTCTCATTTACTCTATTGTAGACATATTTCAAATTAAACACTATATTTCAGCTTTACTTTAAAAATGTTCAATATTCCTTTACTCAAATAATTGAGCACATAACTTGGATCCACCCCATTTTTTCAGAAAATAACTTTAATAAAGTTGTACAGCTATGACATAGAAGCAGTGTATTGTCTTACTTATGTTAGACTTAACTGTTATATAAATTGTTGTACAAATTGTAGAAAAACTAAAGCAAGCAAACGTATCCAGATGTAAAATCATATATCAGAAGCATAATTTGTACAACAAATTTATCAATCTATTTTATATTTCAGAAGACTTTCATTTTTTCATACATGTTTATATACACACATATACATATTTGGTACTGTATGTACACACATATACACTAGGCGTGTTTTCTTTATAGGTCTTTTTACTAACTTTTCAATTCATTTTGACTGGAAGCTGATATATTTTCTAACCTATGTCAGAAATTTTTTAAATTATCAGACTATTTTTGTTGCTAATAAAAATATTAATTTCTGGCAATATGTACTTAGTTGTGTTGGTATCTACTCAGAACATAAACTATTTAAGAAGTGTGAGGCTTTTTCTCTGACCTTTTTATCTATCACCTTATTCATTTGCTTCTTTCTTATTTTTTTCTAAATATTTAGAGAGGCTTCCCCAATTTTTTTCTTGACATCATTTTTTTTCGATTTTTGCCAAGTCTCCTCTTATTGCATTGAGCATAGTTTTAATTTGGGAAATACAATTTTTATTTCTGTGATCCTTTAAAAACACTACTCATTTGAACTTTGCAGAGTTTTACTGACATTTCAACTTTTAATTCTTTCTAAAGATTTTGTCCTTCTAAAATCTATCAACTTCTCTTCTTATATTCTTTTAATTTTATGGGACATTGTTTTTTTTTTTTAATAGAATTACTCCCAAATGTCTGTTTGTTAGTCTTAGCTATATTTTCCCCCTTACTAAGTACATTTTAAAGCATGGTGGTCAAGGCTGGGGATACAGCTCAGTGGCACAGTGCCTACCTCTGCCTACGAGCATGAAGTTGTAAGTTCGTTTCTCAGTACTAAAACATGGTGGTCATTTGTTTTGCTAGTTTGATTCTTTCATTTACTCTTCTTAATGAAGATTCTTTCTAGATGTTGGTCCCGTGCAGTGAAAAATGGGTACTGTTAACTTCCATCTTCGAAGCACTGTGTTTACGCTGATGTTCCTCTCCTCTCCTCTCGTCCCTCTCCTCCCCTCCCCTCTCCTTCCTTCCCCTCCCCTCCCCTCCCCTTACCCCATTTCTCACCTTGCCCTGCTTTATTTTAGCTTTTCCGAAGCCATTTCATAGTCAGAGATGGCAGGAACATTTAACATTTCAACACTCAAACACTCAGCTCTTTCCTTCCTTTCTTTCTGTGGAGCTGGCGATAGGACTCAGGAACTCCGCTGGACAGACAGGTGCTCTATACAGTGAGCTGCCCTGCAAGCCAGGTGCTCTCTTTTTAATTTGCATTTCATAGAGGACATTAAAATGTGCTTAGGGTGAAGGAACACGGAGTCAGTTCTCAGCACGTCATACATACCCTGTGGCCTGCCTCAGCACGTCATACATACCCCGTGGCCTGCCTCGCGGTCTGTGAATATGCACCCTTGACTTCTTCCAGGACAGAGTGGGAGCGAAACCAATGGCCTAATTTATGAAGCACCTGAACTGTCCACTGACGACTGTTTCACTCAAGCTCAATACATTTTATAATTTCTCTGTCAATACACAGCCAATCAGCCCAAGCTTTGGTTTAAATAATTTCATCTTCCCAAATATTTTAGTGAAAAAGGGGAAGGTACCAATCCCTTGTGTTTAAAACTACGACATATAGATAAGTGCATACACACACATATATTCCCTCAAGTTTTTACATATTTTAGCAGGAAACAATATACTTTAGAAATGTATGTATGTGTACACATATATATGTATATATATATATTCTTGTTTCAGAAATGTAGTTTCTGGCTGACCCCATGAGTGACTTGGCCTTGCAGATTTTTCTTCTTTTAAGTTTATATATTCTCAGGAAGCAATGCAATTGGTCCTCTGTAAATGTAAAGGTGACATTATAAAAAGCCACTTCCCTCTCTTATTGTTTCTTTAAGGCCTGGAAGCTTCACTGATATTCTAGTGGCCCTAAAGGATGAGCCTACCTCCATGATTCCCTCCCAGTGACATTTAGCATGTTTAGTTTTAAAAGCTAATCAATCATGCATTATGAGATATGCCATTTAAAAAATAGTTTGGCTAAGATTATAATTCAATATATTTAAGGGAATAAAAGCTGTGAGGATGATTAAAATGTAAATTGTGTAGAAGGAAGTAAGTAGGGGAGTGCCACAGGGTTAGTTCTGCATATAGATAGATGAGTAGTGCCTTTACAGCAAAATACATCCCTGTAATTTACATACATCTGAACATTTAAGGTGGCTAACACACACTGGCAGAGAAAACTGCCTAAAATAAAAGCGAACTGAAAGGAGATTGAGAAAATGTGTGCCGAACATCAAATGAGATTCATCTATTGAGTTGGAGAGAAATTACTTAAAATTCAATAGTTTTATAACCAATAAAGTCTGGGAATCAACATTCAGAAGAGACTTAAATGGCCTTCATTTAGAATCAAATTCATGTTCTGAATTAATTAAAACAGCAATAAATATTATTCACCATTAAAACAAGTAGATATTAAGAGATATTTACAAAAGTCGGAAGAATTTTCCTGAAGTAAAAGGTTTGGGTTTGCGTTCAATTCTTCAGCTGTGTTTTCAGTTTTTTGAAAGTGAGAAAATAAAGTAGCATTAACATTTGTGGAAAGTAATCCCCTATACCCACATAACTCTTAAGGTAGGGAAATAGAAGCTTGTCATGTCATTAAAAAGACAAATGAAAGAGAAATACATTTTATAACTTTTTCATTTACTTTTGTATCTATATTATGCAAAAGGAGATATTATCTCTGTCTCTAATTATAATGTAATTCACCGATATCCTTTGTGTATTTTTACAAATTGAATTACTTTGACCCTGGTTCATCACTGCAGTAATTCCTGGTTATGCTCTTCAGACTAAATCACTTCAGGCTAATTTAAAATTATGCAATATTTCTTCTGTAATCTTTACCAAAGGAAGAGGATGAAGAATTTCTATTAAGTAGCTTTTCTCCTAAGAAAAGCTTGTTTGCATATAATAGTGCTTTTCATTTTTTCTCCCTATTTTTCTAACACAATAGGTGTTGTATTGCAGTGTATGAGATCAAAACTTTTGAGCCCTAGAAATCTTGCATTACAAGCAGACTACTTAGAGTTTGGCTTGGGTAATTTAGACAAACCCACTTTGTAAGGCGTGGGCCCCCACTTTCTGTCTCAACATGAGACATGAGCAGTTGAGCTCAGCTTTTTTCATCTTTAAAACCATTTTATTGAGAAATGAATAACATAAAAAGCTGTATAAAGTTAATGTACACAACTTGATGAGTCTTGAGCTATTTGTCTATGAATCTGTGTATCTATGTATGTAGGTATCTATGTATTTCTCCATGTATCTTGGTATCTATGTATTTATCTTCTATCATGTATCTATCAATCTATCATCTACCTATCTATCTATTTATTCATCATCTACTTATGGAATAATGACCACATTAATTTCATAAATGCATCCATCACATTAGAAAGCTTCACTGGTCCCTGTTCTCAGCCTGCATCCTGGACGATCTTCATTTTTCTGACCTTGAAGCAGTGGATGGAGGGAATGGGACTCTCAGCTCTGAGTGCTGACCTGAGCTTTGCGGTGCCCATTACTCCTGTCCCCTGATTTCAAATCCACACTCAGGTCATGATTTCACTTTTTAATTCCGATGACGATTTCTTCTGTACATGCGCATCTCCCACATTTAAGGCCATCCCAATATCTCCACTAGGAATCTGTAAGCCTCCTAACAACATTTCGGTTAGGTGACAAAAGCAACATACAGGGTTGTGGTCCCATAAGATTATAATGAAGCTGAAAGCTCACATTCTTTAGATTTTCATGCAACTTTTCTGTGTTCAGACAAGTATTTGTCTATCTATACAAACAGGGGCCACCATGTTACATTCTCTCACGGTGAACACTGCCCAGGAGTTTGTAGGCCAGGACCAAGAGGGTCGGCTGCATGGCCACAAAGTGTAGTTGTGCTGTGTGTTGTGAGTGTGCCGTGTGTGTCCTCACAGTGAAAGTGCAGTTGT
>NW_004955554.1:1969325-1972734 GCF_000276665.1 Chinchilla lanigera | reverse complement strand
TATGTTATGTGTGTCCTCACAGTCAAAGTGTAGTTGTACCATCTGGATGTTGTGAGTATGTTATGTGTGTCCTCACAGTGAAAGTGTAGTTGTGAGTGTGCTATGTGTGTCCTCACAGTGAAAGTGGCAACAATGGGATCGTATAGCACAGCCCCATCACCAAGGGGCTCATGATGTGTTTCAAGTAGGAAATGAGCAAATGTTATCAGGTACTTGGGTATTATACAGAACTGCTTCAACTTCTGTTTTTGGTTGTTTGTTTGTTTTTCTTCTGGTATGGGGAATCGAACTCACGACCTGTGCTTGCTAAATCCCCAGACCCTGCTTCAACTTCTGAACACTGTGAAATTGCCCTTTTTGTAAATAGAATAAGAGGCATATATTGTATGACATGACTAATGCTGGTTTCCTTTTTGCACTCTGATTTTCATTTTCAAGCAAAAAGGGAAGTGTCCTATATGTCCAGTGCCTCACAGGTTGTGTGGTTTTTGTGCAATTTATTCCTCTTCTCTTATCATCTTTTTTTTTTTTTTTTTTTTTTTTGTTTTTTTTGGTTTTTCTCCGGTACCAGGAACCGAACTCACGACCTTGTGCTTGCCAGGCAGGTGCTTTTGCCACTGAGCTAAATCCCCAGCCCTTCTCTTATCATCTTAATTTCTTGTTTCTCATTGTAAGAATTCTGACTACACAATATATCATTTTAATCATTTTAAATAATTAAAAATTATCAGTTGCTTAACAATCTACCTAGTTTATTTTTGTGCAAAATTGTGTTCTTTTAAAATTTGTGAAATCTTTATATTGGGCTTATTCCACTTTATTGAATTTGGGTTCTTTTCTTTCTGAGCAGAAACTATACCTTTATATAAGAAAAATTTTTAATTAGAACTGATATTTTTGTGCCTTGTTTCTGAGAGAGACTGTTTAGTATGTGAGGGGGACACTGGGATAGTCACGAAGCTCAGAAGACAGGTTGTAGGTGGGAAGCAGGAAGCAAGGGCAGGCGGGTGTACCAGGACCCTGTGCAGGGTAAACATTCATTACAGGGACCGCTGCTGGATTAGAGGATTTGCTGAAGGATTAGTGGATTTAAATTCCATTTTGTCCTCCTTTTTTATTCCTCACAGTATATATAGCATATTGTTCTAAAATGTTTTATCCCTGGACAGTAAATCAGAAATGGATATAAAATTAAGTAAGATGAAGTTCACATTCAAATGAACAGTTGAATAGTGTTCAGAAAGCAATTTCCTTATGTGTATCCTGGTTCAGTGTAAATTCAATGAAAGCTTCAGGTTTTGATGGACATTCCCTTTGTGTGAGGTGGAGATGGGTGAAGTGGCCTCCGATTGTTTCACTGTGATGAGACCCATGGCCTGGAGTCGTCCCTGTGGAGGGGAACTCCAGAAAGGACTTTCTCAAAGCAGTAGTTGGAGGGAAAGGCAGCAACCCAGAACATAGAAATGTGTGACCACAAACTAGAAAAAGCTCTTCAGCTTACCAGTGCAGCGAGAAATGAAAATTAAAATAATGGTATTTTAAATATCGTAGGTTTTAAGAGTGGCAGTGCAGTTTTCACAAGATTAGGGTAGAGGATATTCACCAAGTGTACTGGATATATTTCTGGAGAGCAGTTGCACCTTTACTATTAAATGATTAAGATATAAAATTTCTAATAAACAATTCAGTGGCTAAGTAGAGAAAATGTAAAACAAACCCCATTAATAGTGGAATAATTAAATAGCTATTATCTATATCTGTGACACTACCATAAAAGAAAGGATATTTACATGAAAATATGCCTATTTTGTAACGTTAGCAGGAAAAGTACACAAATTATGAAACATGATCTTGAAATATTGTAATTACTGGAAAATTTTGCAATCATGTGAGTACCCTGTAGGGGAAGGTGGGTGATTTGATAAGCAATCTTGTTGTCACTATTGTGAGATTCCACTTTTCATTGCTTGTTTAAGGCAAGCATTGTCCTTGCTCTCTGAAAATAATTTCAGTGTTCCTGTTTTTGTGCTCACGTGTTGTAGACATCATCTCATTAGAACTCTAAAATGAATATTAGCTTTTCCAGGCCGAGTCACACGGCAGGAAATATGTTTGGCTGTGTGTCACTGAACTTTTCCTGCCACAACTTCCGTGCAACATGTGTGCTGCCAACACCCAGCTGAGACCAGGAGACAGCCCACCCACGGCTCTGCTGTTCACAAAGCACATTTGGCCTGGCCAAACTATCGGTGGCTTTTACCCATGTGTGTGAAATATGCTATGTATTTTATTTTTCTCACACATTGCTAACTGTCACTTCACAAAATGCTGTAAGGTAGTTTCCTAGCTTCAGCAAGTTCAGCAGAAAAGAGCTCTCCTGTTAAACAGAGCTGTTCAAAGGAAGCTCAGTCCTATTACTTGGGGGTCCATTGGCAATGCATTGTTCTACCACTTATTCCCTTGACATGGTCATGTGTTTGATTTAAAATGTAAGTGTTCTGAGTGTGTAAATACTAGTGTAGGCAGCCACTTGGTACGGGTTCTTTAATTTTGATTTTCAAATTCTGTAGTTTTGATTGATCTCTGTAAGTAAAACCTTTACTGCTTTTTTGAAGTTACTGAGAATTCCTACACAGTCACTATGAGGACCCTTAACCTAATGGTCAAATGTTTGACTTAGCTAAATTTCAGTGTTTACTAAAGTTGACATTTTTCTATTTAACAGTCGTGCAGGATGATGACTTTCACAGTAGGGAGTTGGTCTTTATGAGGCAGGGTCTCACTGTGCAGTTCAGACAGGCCCTGAGCTCACTTTGTTTTTTTTTTTGTTGTTGTTTTTCTCCAGTACCGGGAATTGAACTCAGGACCTTGCGCTTGCCAGGCAGGTGCCGTGCTGCTGAGTTAAATCCCCAGCCCCCACAGTAGGGAGTTGGTGTTAGGTTGTAAGACATCTTACTTCTTTCTTCACCTGCCACCCTTCCCTCACTCCGCTCTCCTCCTATCGTTTGGTCCCCTTCCCGGGTGCCAAAGCTCCATCTCCATGCTCTGTAATTCTTTTTCCATCACTTATCCCTTTCCTCCCTCTCTTCTCGTTCTATCTTCTGTTCTCCTTCCCGATTGAAAAAATATCTCCTTACTGCTGTAATCTTTTATTGTGCTCTCTTTATATGTTGAAATTCTCGTATAAGAGATAACATGACATTTGTTATTTTTAAACACCTATGTTAAGATATAATTCCTTTTTTTTTTCCTTTTCCTTCTGAAAGGAGAAACCTTTCACCCATCCCAGTTGTTCCTTCCCTTTGAGCAGTTTCTTTCTCTTTTGCAACATCTATTGTAGATTTGGGGTCTTATTTACTTGTTCAATTTTTTTTTAAAATTTTATTTTAAAAATAAAAGGAGGAAAACA
>NW_004955554.1:1922350-1967447 GCF_000276665.1 Chinchilla lanigera | reverse complement strand
TTAAAATTCTATATTTTTTAAAGTAAATTAAACTTAAAAAGATAAAATTGTTACCATAGACAATTTAATTCACCCATTTAAAGTTTGAATTTCAGTGGTTTGTAAAATAGAGTAGTAGAACCATCGTTATAGTCAAATTTAGAACAATACTATCACTCAAAAAAGAAATCCAGTAACTTTCCTTACACACTCCGGAGCCCCTCAATCTTCTGAACAGTGAGCAAAGTAGTGAAAAACAGGCGTTCTGGCTTGTCCTGACCTGGGAGGATGCACTCAGCACGATGGCTCTGTGGGCTTCGAACAGATGTGCTTGTTTGAGGGGAGGACTGGCCCTCCGCTTCACCTGATGGGTGTTTCTGATCACAGAGTCACTGATCTGCGTGATGTCAGAGCTGTTACGTACCTCGTCACATGACTGTGTATTTTTGGCTTTCATTTTATTGATTATGGTGTACTACATTGACTTTTAGGTACTGGGCAATCAGAGATGAATGTTCCTTTGCACAGTGTACGATCTTCATCCCACATCGTCTGGGTTAGGATTTTGGAAAATTTGTTGAGACTTTTACATTAATATTTATAAGAGATATTATTGTGTCATTTTCTTTCTTGTGTCATCTTCCATGACTTCTGGTATGAGAGTAATACTGCTTTTGTATTACAATGATTGAGAAGAATTTCTGAAGAATTTTTATTCTTACTTAAAGGTAGATCTTGTGAGTAAAACCATCTGGGTCTTGGCTTGGCTTTTTGTACAGTTTTCGTGATACACCTCTTTTCTATAAATCCATTGGGATTTTCTGCCCCTCATTTGGCCGGTTTTTGCCGTCTCTGACTTTCTGAGCATTTCTCCATTTCACTTATTAATCTAGTTCCTTGGGATAGAATTGCTTATAGTAGTATTCTCAAACAGTTCTTTTTATTTCTTTAAGGTTTTTACATAGTGATATCATTTCCTTCCTTTAGTAACTTCAGCTTTCTGTTGCTTATTTATTTTTGGTTAGTTCGACTAAATATTTATTAATTTTATCAATCTTTCCAGAGAAAAGTTTCTGGTTTTGATATTTGTCTCCTAATTTTCTATATTTTATATGATTTATGTTGTTTCTTTTCTAATTTCCTCATGTCTACTTTTCCCAGTGTCAGCGATTGAATGGTTAGATTGATAGGCTATTGATAAAAATTTTATATATATATATATGAAACATTTAAACTATATATTTGTAATCACTGCTTTAGCTACATTCCAGACATTCTGTAAGCTGTATATTTTGTTTTCATTCATCTGAAAGTGTTTTCTATTTTCTTTCATTTCTTCTTCAATATATTAGCTATTTAGTACTGTGAACTTTTGCAAGTGTGTAAGTTTCTTTTCTTGTAAAATTCTAACCTAATTCCACTGGTTCAAGTGCCATATTTCTTCCCAGCACTTGGGAGGCTGAGGTAGGAGAATTGTTGGGAGTTTGAGGTCAGCCTGGGCTACAAAGTGAACTCAAGGCCATCCTGAATTGCATAAGTGAGACCCTGTCTCAAAAAGACAAAAAAAAAAAAAAAATTCAAAAAAAGCAGTTCCCCGGGTTTTGGTCCGATGGGCAGCTTTGCAAGGTCGTGAGTTCGGTTCCCGGTACCGGAGAAAAAACAAAAAAAAAAAAAAAAAAAAAAAAAAAAACCTAACAAAAAAGTGTCACATTTCTTTCACTTCAATAATTATAAGTTTATTGCAGTTTGTTTTATGCTTGTAAATTGATCTGTCTTGGACAGTATTTCATACTGCTTATGAAAAGTGTGTTGTGTATTTGGCCAGTGCAGATCGAGTGTTCCATAGATGTGTTAGATCCATTTTTTAACATCTCATGTCCCTTAATTCTTCTATTTTCTTGTTTACATGCTTACTGTCTCTTTTTAAGTAAATTACTGAATTCATCCGCAGTTACTGTTGAATTCTTTCTTTCTTTGATTTTTGTTTTGTTTTGTTTTGTTCCATGCATTTGGGGGCTCTGTACTGGAGCATGTGTTTATAATTGTTAAATCTACTTGTCACATTGACCTATAAGAATTACAAGATATTTACTCTTATGTTAAATTACTTTTTAAATTTTTTTTGCTGTCTATGTAAGAGTTTCTTTGGGATAGTATTTTTATTTTCCATCTTTCTATATTCAACCTTCCATATTTGAAATTATATTTGTTTCTCCTACAGATAAATATTTGGATCTGTTTATAAATGAAGTCTATCTCTGCATTTTTATTGTAGTTAATCATTTCCATCTAACAGCATTACTGAACAATTAAATGTATGCAAGCCATTTAAATTTATTTTTCTGCATGTTTCACGTCTGTCCTCCTTTCCCTACTTTGTTTACATTGTGTAAACATTTTCAGTGTTATACTTTAATTCCTGTAATTTTTGTCACTCTTTAAAATTTTTTCTCTCAGTGGTTGTTCTAGGACTTATAATTTCCTATTCTATTCTAGAGGTTTAAAAATAAATCATGTGAACTATGAAATGTTTTCTTTTTCAAATTTATCATTTATATCATATCTATTTGCATATTTGTATCATTTTGTGAGTGAACTTTTGTTGATTCTAAACATATATGTTATAGGAGACATAAAATAAATGTAGTGGAGTTTAATACATTGGATGATGAAGTAAGATAATCTTTTTAAATAGTCCAATGCATTTCTCCATATTCATTTACTTATCTATATTAATTGTTCACAACAGTTGATTTTTAAATTGCAGAAGTACTTGGTAAATACTGAATGATTATATGTAAAGTAATGACAGTCAAATACATTTTCATTTAAAAAATAATGGTTGCTACAGGACCATTAGAATATTTAAACTATTTTGTAAAGAATAGAAGCAAACATATTTGTTGAAAGAGTGGTGGCCTTTTATGTTATTTTAGAATTTAGACAATCATATACTTGATTCCTTATGTATTTTAGTGATATGACCACAGTTATGATACCCTGCACTGAAAAGTAAATTGGCAAATTACCGGCATTATTTCACATTTCATAAATATTTTACATTATGTGGTACCATTTTTGTGTAAATGTTACATATGGAAACATTTATTGAAAGAAAACCCTGAATATATGCTCCAATTGATTTAGAATTTGCCTCATACCTGTCCACATTAGAAAGCAAAGAGTTAGATAAGTTAATTTATTCTTTCTATAAACCATTTGTCTATCCTCAATTATGGGATAAAGATCCCACTATCTCATTTCTAGGGAAAAACCCCAAGTAAAGGAACTCGTGTGCCAAGGAGCTTCCCACGTGCTCATGCTTATTCAGCATTATTCAAAGTCGCTAAGATGCAGAACCATCCTATGGGCCCATCAGCAGATAAATGAATAAAGAAAATGCCACATGTGTGTGTACACATGCACACTCCCACGGAATTATTACTCAGCCATTAAACGAACAAAACTCTGTTATTTGTGACCACATGGGTAGAAATGAAGGCATTATGTTTTTGAAATAAGTCAATACAAAAAGACAAATGCCAGGTGATCTCTGTCATAGAGGAGGCTAAACGTTGTCTGTCTCAAAGCAAAACAATGGTGACCAGACTGATGTGGCTGTGGATGCTTGGGGGCAAAAGGAGGTGAGACTTGTGGAGTGCAGACACGTGTGTGTGAAGATACGACCCTGTATCCCTATAATACTGCAATTAATATGTTTAATAAAAAAGAAACAAAGGAAACATTATCCCACAAAGGTGCAGGCCTAGGAAAGAGGCAAAGGGAAAATGACGATATTTTTGTTTTGGTAATTTTATGAAACACTAAGTAAATAATCTTATTTGTTATAAAGACTGAAAAACACGGGCACTGAATGATCTGCATAGCTCGAAGCAACTCCGAGGCAGATGTCCAGGAATAGAACTGCTGTCCCCAGACTCACCAAGCAGGACTTTTTGAAATGGATTTCCGATTTGATAATCTATTATGCATTAATAATGTATGCACTGAAGCTCAGCTTGCATTTCTTATGGATAATATTGTGTCAATAATTGTGTCAGAAAATCTTAAAAGCAAATGTCCACTGTAGTATCTCTCTTTTTATGCAATATGAAACCATGAGATAGTTCAAAAGATTAATTTACATTATAAAAGCTTGGAATCTGAGAGGTTTGTAATTTTCAACTTGAAAGAGAAAAAGTGGAAGAAAATATAGTAGGAGATGTTAGATATGCTACAAGGAAACAAGCTTTAAAATTTTTTGTCTCTGAAGTTGCATGTGACCTTGAATACCTTATGCATGTAAGATTTAATGGAGTTTGGAAAATTTAAGATTCTAAATTGTGTATACAATTCCACATTGAAATACTATGTACACACTTGAATCACCTAGTCTGAAATTTAGTGGAGAGTTACTAACCTTTTTTTAATTGAAAAGCTATACTCTTACAAAACTTGGAAGATATTTTACAGGACAAACCAATATCAACTGATTTCTGTTGTTTTCTTCTTTGTTTGGCTGTGTTCGTTTCAATGTTATGAGGTTTAAAGCTGAAATACTAATGAAAAGGAGGAACTGAGTATTTAGAGGTCAAATTCTGTTAAAAATTTTTTGATCTTCTCTGTTTGTGATGCATCCTTTTATTTTCTATTACCATGAAATAAAAATCGAGTGTGCAAACTCAGGACAAGAAACTGTTACTGAATGAAGTACTTGCATGCCTCAATATTTTAGCATAATGTTACTGAAATGGCAGAGAGTGTGAGGAAACCTTTAAGTAAATTTTACTCTAAAGATCAGATGTCTTCATTCTCATCAGTAAACATTGTTAATTTGTGTAGAAGCATAATACGTGGTACTATTTTAGTTTTTATGCTTTAAAAAATATAATGCCATGTCATTTGCAGCACAATGACTTAGGTACAATTTCAAACTTTTAAAATTCTTGTGTCTTCTAATAAATACACTACAATATTTTTATGTTTCTAATAACAAAATAGGCTAGTAATAAATTGCACAAATATTATTTCTCAATAATGCATATCTCAGATTTACGATAGGAGTTTGACATAAAAATCATATTTAAAATTCATTTCAGTACAATGTTCTAATGTGAAACAAAATTTCTTATTTCAGAAGTGAAAAGTATCATGCAAATACTAGTTATTGAAATCAATTTGTATTTCCAGAAACATATTTCTCTCTGAACAAATTAATATATATATACGTATGAAATATGAATTGATTTTTCTCTGGGGTAATGGTTTTGTTGAATAAATGCATTAGATCAGTCATATAGTAAAATGAATAATACCACCTATTGCAGGATATTAAAAATAATAGTAATTTAAGATTAGATAGTGAGTATTTGTATGTGTAAATATTTTATTATTTTATGCATATTTTGATAAAATATCATCTTAAGATCTGGATTATTTTGTTACTGATTAGCTCAACCTGCAGAGACTAACTTGAGGACCTGGCTGGGATTCTCCTGGGTGTTGGTATTAGCTCATTCATTTATAAAAGATACTGTATTCAGAGTTCTCTCTTTGTGATGCCCCTAAAACTCACTACATTTTCTTCCTTTAACTTTTGAAAAAGCTTTGATTTAAGTACTGTATATCTCTTGTTTCTGTCTACCTTTCATCTAGCTATATATATTATATATTTGTAAAACACATTTAATCTACCAAAATATTTAAATTATATATATTTACAGGAAGATAAAAAGTACACCTCTGCAGTAAACAAATATCCTGTGATATCTCTCATTAATTTTATATTCTTGTTTGGTGTCCAAGTTATACTAAGTTATACTAAGGTGAAAAGTATTAAATTGATAAGTAGATATTTATGTTTCAGTCTTCTTTGTAGAACTAATTAAGTTACCATTTTCAATAAGTCAGTAGCAGTTTTAATATTACCTATGATAAAAATTAAAAAGTGATAAATAATAGATTGCATTATATCAACCTAAAAATGAAGTAATTATCGCTTACTTTACTGTTTAATGTTTCCAAGCGCTTTGCCACTTCCTGATGCTTACTATAAGCTAAGAGCTTTTCATTCTCAAAACATTTACTTATCTAATACTTTATAGATATTGGCAATTAGTTTTCAGCAGGCACCAGGGGATCAAGGTATTGTTTCACTTTTGCATTGCACTTAATACCAAATTACATTAACTCATTGGCATACAGCCAGCAACTCGTGCTACATAACTACATAATTCTGATATAAAAAAGAAGTAAAAGCATAGACTGCTAACCTACAGAACTAAATAACTACCACCACAATTATCATTTTATTAAATATTTTGTAATATTTTATGATGTCTTTTCCACACTTTTCACTTTGGGATATTCAAAATAACTCTGTACTGAAGGTATGCAAAGAAACTGTTGTCTTTAGTATTTTTCCATGATTTTCTGTATGAAATTTTTTTTCTTTAAAAATTAAAACCCATCCTTCCAAAAATAAAAATAAAAAAATAAAAAAACCCATCCTTTCATTAGCTTTAATTTTTGTGACAGAATTCACTAAGAACTCAAAGAAATATATTTTTGAGTACAATATTTTTATAGCTCCTCATAAAAATATTTAATCTCCCTTAATCAATTGATATTATGGGTTTAGTTCATTCCAACGTATATTTGTTTATTTTAATGTCTTGTCTTATAAATGTGCTTGTCTTACAGGTTTACAGTCATCTCAGGGAGTGGGCACATGTCCATAGTGCAGATTGATTCTGGTTTTGATTCCTTCCCTCTTCTGTCCCATCTCTCTGCCTCCTTCTGTAAACCTTCTCTTCCCATTTTCACTTTTGGTGATATTATTGCTCTCATTTTAAGTTTATGATACAGAAGGTTTGCATCCATTGGGGTTAGTAGGTTCCGCGCACGGTGTACTTCGCACCTCCTCCCCTTCCTCTCCCTGTTCTCTCCAGCGTTCTCCTGCACTCTTCCCATCTCCGGCAGATCTGCTTGTCTCCGCCTACCCACCTTCACTGTGGTCTTTGCTTAGGCTTCATCGTTCTCAAATGAGACTTACTGCACAGGTTTCTGTGGCTTATTTATTTCACTCAAAATTGCATTTTCTAGGTGATTCTATTTCCCTACCAGTGTCTCAAATTTGTCCTTCCACATAGCCTGCAGCATGCCGTTATATAGAGACACCACATTTTCTTCACCCACTCTTCCTTGGATGGGTGCACAGGCTGCTGCCAGGATTTTCTTACGCATTGTGCTGCTGTAGGCATTGGCATGCTTGTATTGCTCCAGTATGATGTCTTAAGCTCAATGAAGAAGATACTTAGCAGGGGGATGCTGGGTCACACAGAATTTCTTATTTTTCTTATTTACATACTGCTTTCCTCAATGGCTGTGCAGTTTACATTCCCCAAAATGCAGGAGGGCTCACTTTTCATTGCAGCCTGCAGCATTTGCTATTTTTAAATCTCTCGGTAATGACCTTTCTTTCTTCTGTAACATGGAATTTTAGTACTTTTTCAGTGTGCACCTCTATGATGGCTGGGGATGTTTAACATTTTTCACATCTTTGTTAGTCAGTTGTATTTCTTCCTCTGAGAAGTGTCTTCATTTCATTTGCCCCGTTTTTGATTGGGTCTTTTATTTTAGGTAGTCTATTTTTTTTAGTTCTTCATATATTCTGGATATTAGTCCTCTGCCCGAGGATTATCTGGCAAAAACTTTGTCCTTTTCTGTAGGTTAGGTTGTGTCTTTCATTCTACTACTAGGTAAATTTGCTGTGCAGAAGCTTTTCAATTTGATGTAGTTCCATTTGTTGCTTCTTGCTGTTACTTCTCGTACATCTGAGGTTATGTTTAGAAAATCCTTCCTTACATCTATGAATTTAAGTGTGCTACCTATTTCATCTTTCACTAGTTTCAATGCTTCAATTTTAGTGTTTAGATCTTTGACCCATTTTTACTTTATTTTGGTACATGTGGAGAGATATGGGTCCAGTTTCAATCTCCTACAGAGCAATGTCCAATTTTCCCAGCACCATTCATTTGAATAGGTTATCTTTCCTCCAAAGTATGCTGTGGCCCCTTTCTCAAGGATCAAATATCCGAATGTGTCTGAGGATGTTTCTGTATCCTCTGTTCTGTTCCACTGATTCGTATGTCTTTTTGTTACAGAATCATGCAATTTTTATTACTGCTGCTTTGTACTGTAGCTTGAAATCAGGTAATGTGGTGCCTCCTGCTTTACTCTTGTTGTTCAAGATTGCTTTTGCTATTCTGGGTCTCTTCTGTTTCTATATGAATTTTAGGATTGTTTTCCACAGGTCTGTGAAGTATGCTATTGGTATTTTGATTGACACTACACTGAATCTGTGGAACATTTTTCTGAGTGTAGCCATTTTGACCATATTGATTCTGCCTATCCTGGAGAAGGGGACATTGTAATGTTTTTTTTTTTTATATATACACTTGAATTTTTTTTGTCCAGATGACTACTTTTTTGGTAGAATTATTTCAATTTTTTAGTTAACTCATTTTTTAGGTGTTTTATTTTTTATTTTTTTATTTTTTTGTTTTTTTTGGTTTCTTTGCTTTTTTTCTCCGGAACCGGGAACTGAACTCACGACCTTGCGCTTGCCAGGCAGGCGCTTTGCTGCTGAGCTAAATCCCCAGCCCCTGTTTTATTTTTCTTGATGCTACCATGAATAGTATTTTTTTATAATTTCTTTTTCATTGAGCTCATTATTGGCTTACATAACTGTTATTAATTTTTTATCCTGCTACACTGCTGAAGTTGAATCTTAATTATGAGTCTTTTTTTTTGGTGAAATTCTTTGGATTTTCTATGTAGAGTATCATGTCCTCTGCAAATAATGATAATTTGAGATGTTTCTTTCCTAGATGGATTCGTTTTATTTCTTTCTTTTCCTGATTCCTCTAGCTAATGTTTCAAGTACTGAGTAAACAGAAGTGGTTAAGGGGGCATCCTTGTTTTTTCTGATTTTAGAGGTAATGATTTCAGTTTTTCCCTGTTTAATTATGATGCTTCCAATTGGTTTGTCATAAGTAGCTTTTATTAAATTCAGGTGTGTACAGTCCTTCTATTCCAATTTTCTTCACAGTTCTTATCAGGAAGGGCGTTGAATTTTATCAAAAGCCTTTTTCTGCATTAATTGATATGACTGTGACGTTTTTGACCTTGCTTCTATTTGTTATGTTACGTTTATTATTTGCATATGTTGAGCAATCCATCCTTGCACATCTGGGGTGAAGCCTACTTGGTCATGATGTATGATCTTCTTTATGATGTACTGTACTCTATTTGCTTATATCTTGGAGAAGGTTTCGCATCTGTGTTCATTAAGGATACTGGCATGCGGTTTTCTCTTTAGTTGGGTCTTCATCTGCTGTTAGAATTAGAGTGATGCTTCCCCCCATAAATGAATGCAGATGACTTCTGCATTTTCATTTCCTTTGAAGATCTTCAGGATTATAGGTGATATAATACCTTTAAAGGTTTTATAGAATTCAGCATTAAATCTATCAGATTCTGGGGTATTTTTAATGTAGATTTTTAATTACTGTCTCAATTTCATTGCTTGCTATTAGGCTGGTCATCATTTTTCTGCCTTCTCAGGTTAGCTTTGGTAATTTACATGAATCTGGAAATCTGTCCATTCCTCAAAGTTTTCCAATTGTTGGAGCACATTTTTCATAGTACTGACTGGTTGCTAACTAGCTTCTTGATGTCAATGACTGTTGTGATTTTCAGTTTTTCATTTCTAATTGAGTCGATGTGAGTCTTTTCTTTCTCTTCATGAGTCTGGATAAGTGTTTATCTATGTATTCTTTTAAAGAACCAGCCCTTATATTCACTGATCCTTATTATGATTTTTTTGTCTCCATTTCATTGATTTATGCTCTGATCTTTCTGATTTCCCTCCTTACTTTTGGTAGCATTAAAATATAAAAGTTAAATAGTATTGAGCTGCTTCATAACTAACTTTTATGATTTTTAAATTTTAACTTCTCTTGTTGTGCCATATTTTTAATCCCATATGCAATGAGTAGACCTGCAGTGCTGCAGCTATAAGGAGACTTGGAGGTCGGACGACCTGTTTATTGGATGTGTAGCTCTGGACTGGGCACATCACCTCTCTTTATCAGAGTACCTTTATCAAGAGTGACAAGATGAATGAACCCCTTTTTATACTGCTTTGATGATTAAATATATTGATATTGGTGGGGGCTGGGGATTTAGCTCAGTGGCATAGCACCTGCCTGGCAAGCGCAAGGTTGTGAGTTCAATTCCCAGCACCAGAAACAAACAAACAAACAAACAAATATTGATATTGGTAAAATTTGCTTAGTAACTAATTTATAAAAATATGAACTCATGAAGTATCATAATAACACTGTTACTGCATACTGCAAGAATGTTGTAATATTTATGTAAAGTTTCATAAGTGCCATAAAGATAAGATTCTGCTATCAGAAACTGGAATAAATGTTTACAAACTGGAATTCTGAACAGGGTGACAGGAATACAAAGACCATACACTTACACTAGATATTATGAATACTGGTAGATTTTGATATTTTAAAAGCAAACCAACACAGTATAGAAAAAGAGTAGTGCAGTATCTGCTACTCTCTGCTTTCTATTCCATGTTTGGAAGAGTTCTCTGTCCTGGTCCACCCTGCCACCAGACTTTGAACCCCACAGTTATGATGAACAACACCCTGACAGTGCTCTAGATGCCCGGCTTGCAATGGATGATTCAGAAACTGCTCTCATTCCCACAGTTAAAACACTATCTTTTATACACCTTAAAATAAATGATGAGTAAATCTACATTCTTATTGTAAATCTCAAATGAAAGCTCATTAATATGTTTTATGGGTTCTGTTAAATAATGAAAAGTGAGTCTGAAGATACCCTGCAGCTCATGGAACAGGATCCAAAGCTTAACACCACAGCTGCTGCTGGACACACACAGCTCAGTCTCTAGAAAACACAGGCGAGCAGACCAGGGACAGAAGCAGAAGCTTTGTCTTGCTTTGAAATTTAAAAAAAAAAAAAAAAAAAAAAATTCCATTTGCCTAGAGCGGAATAATGCTATTTCAGAAAATATGGAATATTGTATGATAAAGAATAAAATATTTCTATAACCCACTTGCATAACATATCTTTTAGCCTATAAACCAAAATTCACAGTAAGACTCTATTTAACATGAAAGCTTTATAGCCAAGTGTGGTCTTCTATTGCCTGTACTTCCAGAATCTGGGAGGCTAAGGCGGGAGGATTTGAGTCCACCCCAGAAACTTAGTGATTTTGAGAGCCCCTGTCTCACAATTAAAAATAAGCTGGGTACAGTTCAATGTGAAAGGCCTGGGTGCAGTCTCCAGTACTGTAAGGACAGGCAGAACAAGGAAAAGAAAAAGAAGAAAAGAAAAAGAGAATGTGACACTCTCGGTTTTTATATGCTCAGATTTCAAAACTTAAGAGATGTGAACACCTTAATTCTATTACTCTAAAAGTAAGGAAATAATATTTTCAAACATTAACCAATAAGTTAAAAGCACTCATCTTAAGATGGGCTCAGAACTTGAATTTCTCTTCCTGATTTATTTTGCTGTTCACACCTCACTCTTTCATTGCTTTTTGAAGCTTTCAACTTGCATTAAATCATTTCTCTGCTTTGGGTTAACTTGGGCTGCCTTTCCTCCCCATAAACTTTCGGGAATACTGTGAATTTCAGGGTTAGGTTCTCCTCTTGGATGCTGTGTTTCAGTACTGGCCTCAGAATATCCCTGAAGTGTCACAGAAGATTGTGATGAATAGATCTCCATGAAACACCCTTTTTGCTAAAACAAACACTGGGCAAGAATGAGTTTTCAGAGCCAACAGTTTCAGAATCATGATGTCTAGTTGGATGATTGTAGTAACCTAGAAGAACTTGATGAATAAGATCCTGGTGAATTTGAGAAGTGTGGTGTTTCAAAGAGCAGTTTTCGCTCTGAAGTTATTTCAGGTTTAGCTTTGGGTTCTACCTTTCTCTCAGATACATGGCCCTCTTTCCTCAAATTGTTATAATTAACTGTGATCTCTCTGCCCTGGACTCCTTTCTGACTATGGCCATCTCCATCAGAAATGCGACTCCTTCACTAGCCTTCTAAGTGTCTGTGTGTACCTTCTGTGGTATATCCCAAAAAGTCAGTACCGGATTCACCCTTCAGGTGTACTGTCAGAGCTGCAAAATGTGAAGGAAGCAAGCCTCTGTGAAGGGGCTTGCAGTGTCTTTCTGGAGGAAAATACTTCTCTACTTCTGAAAATAATTGCTTAGCTTTTTTCTTTAATATAAGCAGGTAGAACATCACCCAACCAATTGGGAGCCTAGAAGAAACAGTGGCCAAGTTTCTCTAATGACAGTCCCACTCCATTTGCTTAGGTACACCTTCATGACTCAGTGTGAATCGTTCATTAATATTGTTTTAAAGTGACTTGAGCTTTCACTGGTACTTCGGCTCATCAAAATCCCCAGGTGTGGCTGCTAGTCAGGGACACTGTTGACCCTAAGATGCCGCCCCCAGGTGGTGGGCTGCTGTGGGCTGGCTTCATCCTGCTGGCCATGTTCTATCTGCGGTGCTGGGAAGGCTTCCATAGCTTGAGTCACTGGGGTGGTTCCCAGGATGGAAAGGGCTTTGGTGGCGCTGTCCCTGCAGGGTGCTTCAGCTCCAGGCTGGACCTAGGCACCTGGGTGAAGACCCTGCAGACACCCTGGGCAGTGGCAGTGTGCACTGGTGTGAGAGAAGCCCGCCCCCTGCATGACTTCTGTCTCCTCCCTTAGGTGGGCCTGGCTGAGGAGCTTTTCCTGTGCCAGCAGCAGTGGCAGTCCTGTGTAGGGCGCAGCAGAAAGTAGTGGAATAGACTCGATGGATTTGGTACTGGACAAGCAAATCTGCACAGAGAACTACTGTCCCATCCTTGCATTGTTCTTTTCCACCAGTGCCAAGTTAATTACACACTCAACACTCTCTTCTCATCCCATTTACAGTCCTCAACATCGTGAATAACTTCTACAAAACTCAGGGACCAAGAGCCCTTGGAAGGGGGTGAAAATTACATTTATTGTCCAAGGGGTCACACTTGGAGCAGGAAGCACAATTAGTGAATTCACACCCTTGCCAAAGGAGATTTTACACACATGAAATGCTAAAGTAATGTGTGAACACCTTCTACCGAAATCTCTGACTTACATGCTGGCAGTGATTTTCCACTCAACAAGTATAACTGAGACAGTACAAGGTAAGATAGTGCAACTTAATTCCGGCATTTGAGAATGTGTTGAAGGACCGCGGATGGGTGATAGGCCTGACAGTGGACTCCTTGGGCTGCTTTTCTTGACCTTCCCTGGGTGCTGCACAGAACCTCTCACATGGTCAGCTCAGGCAGCCAGAAGGTTTTCCTACTGGTTCTAAAGAGAAAAGCTCATAACAGTGCCAAGCTGGAAGCACCAGCCCTGTGCAGGGGAGGCTGGATTCTTTTTTCTAGAACTTACTGCTAACTTTCCAGCCAGCCTGCTCTGATGTTATCCTCTACCCACTGGGAACAGTGTACACCGCCCTCACACACAAGGGCTTACAAGGCTTCCTGTTAATGTGCAGGATGAGGGGACGAGACAGGATCAATACCAGAAGGCAGGAGGAGGGAGCCTTGGGACTCTACACAGGGCTTGGCGCTGCTATAAAGCAGTGCATGCTGCACGCAGCTGACTTACAGATTACCAAAATTATTCACCCTTCAAAATGGCATTGGAAATTTAGTTTCTATCCCTGGCTGCTCCAACAGACATAATCTGGATAATTTGCTATGAAATTATGAGGCATAGAAGTGATACACTGGGAAAATGGAATAGAAAATGAAACTGGTAGGAGAGGCCCATGCTGATTACACTGGCTGTCCTTCAAAAATTATTCCAACTCTGAAAACTCCATAACATAACACTTAGATGAAGTAAGTACAGCTACTATGGCACTGTCGCTGAAGTGAAAGTGATCCTGGATAGAGACAAACAGCTGTCAAATACAAAATGAAATTTCATTCAGTTGAACCTATTTTATCTGACTTAATATGAGTTAGTTATTCCTCCCTCTAGGTGGATATTGGTGCATTTTCCTTAATGCGGTACAGGATCGCTGTACCCGTGGGTTTCACCTTTAAGCCAATTATGGCATTATTTAAAAAGCAGTCATTCATGTTCACACATGTAACCTGGAATTTCCTTCATCCTACCAAAACTCTACTCATAGACCCGTTAACAACTGCATCACATGAAATTCTCATGGTCTTATATCACGGGAGATATTTGATATAAAATGATTCAAGAAGTAAAATAAAACTAGTAGGAAAATAATACATGCTTTAATAACAAGTTGAAAAGACTTTGCTTAAGAAAAGCACCAGTGGAACAAACATGGAAGCATGTTAATGCGTAAGGCAGATTATTATACACAACTCTGCAACACAAATTACCATAAGTTTGATTTGGAACATGAGCAACACATAAATAAATGCCACTAAATGTTGTCCTAAATCATCAGAGGTGTGATAGAAATTATTCAACACTTATCATGTCATTGTGCATTGGGTTCATTTCAAATCTTTCATTATAAATAATGGCAATGCAAATTGAGGCAATGGTATACACATTTTCACTCTTGTCAAATGCCTGTATGCATGTGTGCATGTGTTTTGCCTCACGCAAGCATGTAATGTTGACAGTAGCCAGATCAAAAGCTGTGTTTGATCCACTTTAGTGTATTAAAAATCCTTCATTTAATTTTGACAGATCAAATTTTAAATGTGAATCAAAGTGTTAAATGTGCCTCAGCATTTATTTTGAATGTTGTTTCTAGGAATTTAACCAAAATATTAATCAATTTGATAAAAAAGTATACATTGCAAGCAAGTTGTGATTTATTTAGAATAAAATACAATAGAGATGAAGAAAAGCCAATAAATAAAAAACTATGAAAATGAATAAATTGTATATATTTTATATCTACAAAGTGAAATACAGTGCAATTATCAAAAAGGGCAAGGGGCTGGGGATTTAGCTCAGTGGCAAAGTGCCTGCCTGGCAAGCGCAAGGTCATGAGTTCGGTTCCCGGTACCAGAGAAAAACCAAAAAAAAAGGGTAAATAATGGTAATCATGTAAAATACATCTAATGTGCATATATTTTTTGTTATTTTGTTTTGTTTGTGGTACTGGTATTAAGCCCTAGGCTGTTGGATTGAGTTGCATGTTCAAACATTTATTTTTTGAGACAGGGTCTCCTATAGTCCTAAATTTGCCAGGCTCTGATCCTCTTGCTTCAGCCTCCCAGAAAACTAGGATACGTGTGTATATCAGCAGGCCCAGTTCTCCAGTGTATTCTTCAAAATGGTCAAAAACCTGCAGATAACTTATCCATGTTTAATGCTATTATATGCATACATACTTATGTAAGATTATATATAAAAGAAGGGGTCAAACAGTAAAGGTTTAATTTAAAAATTTCTTATTATGGTAGGGTAATGATTGTCCTTAACCTCCCACACAGCACTCCCATTCACTTTGGGAGTCCTATTTTCCCTCCCACTTTCTGAAGCAGTTCTGGAATCCTCTTTCATGAGTGTCTTTATGAGTTGTGATAACAAACGCAGTGACTGCTGCTCCTGAGCTCCGTCCAGCAGAAAAGCAGGCTGTGGAAATGTGAGGTCCACTCTCCTGCACTTTCTGCCCAGGTCTGGTGCCTTGACACTAGTGCTGTTCTCGAAGTCAAAACTTCCATGAAAGGGGAACGTTTCAAATGGATTCAGGACTTCAAAGCAGTCAAAATGTGCAACTAAAACTAGAAACAGGACTTCTAGAACTGCTGTGGAAAGAGGCAAGGATTTTGGGATGAGTCTGCCCAAAGCGAGAGCTGATGAAGGGCAGGAAGTGCAGTGTCTTTCACCGTAACAACGCTTTTAATTCAAATGCACTGTACTTTTCAATCAGACTTCATACACACTCAAATAAACGTATCCGGACACTCACATATACACATTCAGCAAAATTTAAGTCCCACTATATAATTCTGTGGTATATGTGTTTGACTTTTTCCCCAAGCATTGTAAACTTATATCCGTTGTCTGCATAATTTAAAAATGATCACAGTGCTAATGTGAAAGAAGTAACACATTCAATTAGCAGTGCTCCTTCTGGGGAAAGCAGTGCCATGCTGACGCATATTATCAATCATATTAGCAGATATGGAGTCTTTAATTACTTCTCTGTAGGAAGTCAATTGGCAATATGTCTAAGGATCATTGATAAAGTCTTGATTTTAGCTAACCTCCCCTATTTTGAAATGAGGATGAGATAATGTGGGGGAAGTAGACCCGCACATGTACCTTATAGTGTGTTTGTTGTGCTAGAAAGACATATCTACAGGAACTGCATTCGGTGGGATGCATTCACTTTCACCTGGAAGATATGGCTGATATGCCACCTCTGCGGGAATTCTGATTGTTCCGGGACCAGAATCCATCTGGCATAGGCAGGGCTGCCAGTGCTGGGTACAGGCTATGCAGGTGGGCCGGGGGCAGTAGCACACTGCTGTGAAAATTTTTCAGTGTGCTCCCTGTTAAATAATGCAGCATAATCATGAGCATGTTTGAAACCCATAAACACTTGTTAAAAAATAGCCAGAAAGAAATTTACTAAAAGCTACTGATATTTGCTAATTTGTTTCTTTAAAAAATTTATATTCCTCAATGTTTCCGTGATGTAGTTTTTTTGTTTTTGACTTTCCTTTTATTGTAGAGAAGACAAAACCTCAAATGCAATCATGCCAGAATGTGTTTCCAATCTCAGAATTTAAACCTTTTTCGGGGAATAATTTCTATTAAAAATAATTTTAAAATAACACACATGCACATGCTCAGTCATTCACACGCAGTTATTTTTAATTGAGTGCCGAGACCCAGGGCCGGGTCTAGTCACTTCAGTAACTGACGTCACAATTTTCTCTCACATAACGAAACTTCGCTTTGACTCTGGGCCTCGCTGTGATTTCTGCACTGCATCCTCACCACTGCCGTCTGCAGTGGTTCAACTTCCCTGAAGTGATTTCCTGTGTTCACACATTTGTATGTGTGCTTTGCTATTGCAAGGGAGGCCCTATAGAGAGAGTAGAGAACAGAATTCCTTTAAATCTTCCCATTTTCAACATCTTACTATCTGATAGTTTTAATCCACTGTATTTCTACAGTTAGTGTGCCAGGTAAACTTTCACTGAAACTTCTGCAAATTTCTTGTGGACAAAAAGCTTTCCTAGATTTTTCTACCATGAGAAATTTAAAATTACATATGAAAACACATGTTGTACTTTAATTCTGCCCAAATTATACTTATGTAATAGAAAAGAATAAATGTTTCCTGTTTCATTGCTTCTAACATTAAAATGAAATAATTCTATCTTATAAGATATTAAGAAGTAAATGAATCTAAACTTGCAAGGCAAATCATGAAAATATATGTAGTAAATAGCAAAAATTAATATGTGCTGCTATTCTGTCGCTTATGAGAACTATGTTTTACCAAAGCCCCTTGTTCCTGTATAGTATCCCCAGTTCTTTGGTATGCTTCATTCTTCCTTATTCAAGATTTATAACATAAAATTCCAAATTTGACTATCACCTTTGATCCATCAGTTGCAATGGCACAGTCCTGAGAGATAGCTGGAGTGCACTGAAAACTGAACTTTCCATCAATAAAATAGGTATAACAACAGCCCAACAGCCGGGAATGCCGCTCAGTGACGCGGTGCTGCCTGGCAAGCACGAGGTTCCAAGTTTGATTCTTGGTACCAAAAAAGAAAAATAATAATAATAATAACAATATAATAAGCCAAAATGCTCAACACCAACATGAACAATTTCTTAAATACACACTTACTATGTAGCAAATTTTAACAATCATAATTATTATTTTTAAGTTATACATGTTTTAAGTTATCATTTGCTAAATCCCTAAATAAAAAGGTGACGGTGCTCCTTATCTCCTCAGGCTCACTATTTTCCTGCTCAGGTAGCCGCGCCCCACAGCAACCCACAGTTCATCTCCGGGTGGTGTTCTCGGGCCGGGCTCTCCCGTTTCCCTTTCCCTTGGCCTCCTCCGCATTGCCTTGCATTTCTCTCTTAGCCTGTCATGCTGCTCGCCCATTTCTCACTTTTCCTCCTGAAACGCTGCACCTTCCCCTGGGTTTGCAGATTCATTTAAGGTGGATCTGCAGGTCTGATAAATGCACCCTCTTTCTGTGCTGAGACACAATGATAGAAGCGTCTCACAGTTCCCGCTTGATTTATTTAATTGCAAAAGTATATTTCCAAGGATTTATTTGTGGAGTTTTTATTATCCGAAGTTGTAGTGATAATGAAGATGAAACAAATGCTGAATGTATGTGTATCTTCAAACCTGCAAAGCTTGGCTTACTCTTTTTATTTGCATTGCTGTGATACCAGATGTTTGAAAAATGGGGACAGAGAAAGTCAGTAATAGTTGATATAAGTCAACAACATTCTGTATTTCTGGATGAGGAAGAAGCAAGAGAAAGGATGTGTAATCATTTCCTCCACTCCTTTTGCCACCCTCGCATTCATACCTTTACTCAATTAACTGATTTCTGTGCAAGCAGAATGTGTGTTTAGTTATTGAGGTTTATGTATTTCTGTGATAGAAATATATCCATAGAGCACTTATTATTATGTGTCAAATTAAATATCTTAAGTATTATTCTACTGCTAGTCATACACTTTGCATATATAAGATGCAGTTCTATTCATCAGTCTGTTTATGAAGAGACATTTTATTATATTGTTGTTGTTTTTGTTTTTGTTTTCCTCCGGTACCGGGAACCGAACTCACGACCTTGCACTTGCCAGGCAGGCGCTTTTGCCGCTGAGCTAAATCCCCAGCCCCGAGACATTTTTATAATATTATTTGAGTCACTTAATGGTAGTGTTTTCTTGTTTTAAGAATTGTAATATTTTTGGTAGTGGGGATTGAACTGTCACATTGAGGTATTTTTAATTTTAATTTTTTTATTTTGAGACAGAGTTTCTCTATGTTGCTCAAGTTGGAGTAAAACTTGCCTGCTGCCTCAGCCTCCTGCGGTTCTGGGATTACACGCATGTTCTGCCACACTCTGCTGTTAATTACCGATTAATGAATGTAGCTCACATACTTTACCGTGTGAAATTTGACACTCTGAGATATGTCGACATTGTAGTGCTAACGTATGTGACTAATAACAGCATTACTTCACACACTTCGTGCTGAGAGGGGGATATTTGTCAAAGTATCCGGAATTTCAGAAAAGAGGAACAAGTACAAAAGCTTTATGTGCTGCACGGACAGGAGCAGTCATAGCAATGTAGATAATTGAAATTCATAAAAACTAGATTTAAATTAAAGTTTTATGAGTCCTGCGAAAACCACAGCACAAATAGTCACTCCGATCATCAGCAAAGTGGACCAGAGCTTTTCCATTCCAACTTGGCTTCAGTATGAGGACAGTTTCATTTTTAGGTATGTGACATTATTGCAAAGTATTCTCTCCTGACTCCCCAGAGTGCTGGCAGGATTATCAGACTTGGTGAGAACTGATTAACAAAGTGCATGACACATCAGAGGCACGCATTTAATATGTTACCTTGTGAAGGGAAACGCCATACAGTGTTGTAAAGTGGTACCTACTGATTTAAATCCTAGTTTATATATTTTTTACTGAGATGCAGTACTGTGTTGAATTTTTGCTTTTGCTTACTTTAGTTGACTTCTCTCCTTCCCATTTTCTGTCTCTACCTCTGCCTCCCTCTCCCTCTTTACCTTACCCCATTCCATTCTTTAAATTAATGAATTATTAATGAATAAATGATGTAAATGAGCATTTCTTAAAGAAATACACTCTCAATTTCAAAAACAACTTATACTTTTATGGTCAAAATTGGGCATCAGTTTTACATAAATTCACTACATTGAGTTTACTTCTTTAATTCAAAAGATAATTTATAAAAGTATATTTTCCAAAAAGGGAATTGTATATATAGATTAATTTGAGGTAAAATATACTTTTTTCTTCACCAGTTCTGAGAGTCAGACACTGGGCAAGGATCATCCCTTGCCCATCATCCCTTGCCCTCAAATTGTGTACAGTTGGAGACAGGCTCATAAGTTGGATAAATTTCCCAGGCTGAGCTTACGTGTGTCTCAGCTACCCAGAGTACTGGAATTACAGCTGTACACCACCAAATATTGCCTCTATAATGAGTATTTTAAAATATATCCTTGAAATAGTACCTTAATATGTTTTCTAGAATTAAAATGCGCTTTCACTTCTTAATGCTCAGAAGAGTTCATATGTGGAATCAAAGATAAATGAGTTGATTCACAGGTATTGTACTTCTTGGAAAACTTTAAAATCAGCATAGAACTACACTTATCCAATGGAAAGTAAGTGATCTCCTGCTAGGCTGATATGTTTGTGAGTCTATATATATGCATAATGCCTATCCAATTATTACTGTAAATAATTATAAGATCTTTTATGCAGAGTATCATACATAAATTAGAAATTTCATTGTAGTGGTAATGTTTGATAGTTGAATAATACTTTCCATTTATGTAATGCTACTTTGTACTAATTATTCCTGACAAGATTTTCGTGGTATTGCTACTACCATCACTCCTATTTTCCAAATGAGGAGTCCAGTCACCAGCAAGTGCTAATCAGAATTCAAATTTGGAATCCCACCATGAGTCAGTTTTCAGTTTGATTGTGATTTGTCCCTGACAGTTATATCAAAAGATCATTGTACATTGGGTGATATGCCACACAGCGGAGAACAGCTCATTTCAGTAGAAATCTGATACCTTCTTTGCAATGTTTCCTTATCCTAGGAAAAACTTCATCTTTCATATAAAATATATATTATATATATATACCTTCTTTGCAATGTTTCCTTATCCTAGGAAAAACTTCATCTTTCATATAAAATATATATTAATAACTTTTAAAGATTTTCCATTAAATGACACATTATTAGTATGAACTGCAGTGCATTTTCAGGTTTAGGTTTTTTAAATAGTTTCCTTTAAAACATATTTACATTTTTAGCAATGTACTAAAATCTAATTATGAAACATACCTTCAGGGAATTCATTGCAGTTTTTTGTTGTTTTATCAGATATTTTAATGTTTGTACTTCTGAGGAAATTAAAATATCTCAGTGGATGATTTCCTGATAACACATTAAATCCTTGTTCTTAAAGATACCAAGTAATTATAAAGAAAAGTTGAAGTATGTGAAAATACTTTCTATTTAACCCTTCTAATTATAGCATTTTGCCTTTATGACAAGAAGAGAAAGTTGAGGATTTCAGTATTTGGTTGCTCTTTAACAAAATGGTGTGATTAACGTTGGAGTTATGTAAGGTTACTTTGATAAGCAAGGTATACTGTGAAACATTGTGCTCTGTGCTCACTGGTATCACCATTTTTCAAAGTAAATGAGATATTAATTAATATAATTTGCAAAATATGATGCAACATTTTATTTTAATTTTCTTTTCTTTTTTCTTTTTTGTTTTTTTCCCATACCAGGAATCAAACTCACAGTCTTGTGCTTGCCAGGCAGGCACTGTGCCCCTGAGCTAAATCTCAAGCCCCAACATTTTATAATATATATTTAAGAACAAAACAAAGTACCTGCCTGGGTTTATCAGGTTGTTATACTAGGAATAGTGATGAACAGCATGCACATGGTTTCTAACAGTATTTAATTTTTATAGAAAATGATAAATTAGGTAATCATTGATCAGTTGCTCAATATTTATTTTATTAAAGCAATTAGAAACATACCTGCTTAGAGTCATATCTCTTTGGTGAATTAAAACTATTGTTTTAGTTACTTATTTTTCTTTGCAGAGACAAAATATTTGACACCCAGAGTAAAAGGGGGGGAGATTTATTTAGCCCACTGTTCATGGAGATTTCAGTCCGTAATTAGCTGGCTCCAAGTAGGGTGGCATGGCTGAGCTGCAACTGTTCATGGAGTGGAGAAGGACAGCACAAGCAGTAAGAGCAAAATGGGGAGGAGAAAACCTCTTTTTCCATCTCATACTGTATGCAGGCTTGGGCAGGTGCAGCATTCACACCCCCAGTCCCAGCACTAGACAATATAACTTCTAGATTGATCTTCTTCCAAAATGTCCACTCCCCATGACCAGACACAAAGCATAACATTGCACCCCTGGCCCTGCAAAGACTCATGCACATCCTTTATACAAAATGCATTTAATCTATTTCTAAGAATTGCCAAAATCCTAACAGTTTCAGTATTGCTGAAAAGTCCAAATCTCAAGTCTCCTCTGAGATGAAAGGCAAACTCTTAGCTGTGAGCCCCTGTACAAATGAAGGAAAGTTAAACACTTCCAACATTCAATGACACAAGATAAACATTTCCATTCCAAAAGTTACAAAAGGGGGATACAAAGCACTGGGACCAAAGCAAGTCCAAAATCCAGCAGGCAAATTAGGTCCTGCAGCTCCATGTGGAGCGTAATGTCTTGCAAGTTATGAGTGCCAAATGGCTTGTGTGGCTCCTCCTCTAAGGCACTTCCAGTAGTTGTAGCTCCTAGAGCTTCTTTCTCAGGCCTGCTGTGCTCTGTCCTTGCAGGTTTCCTCAGATGATACATGTTCTTGGCTTCTCCAAACTTCTAGGGTTGCCACTGTACCTTTGGCTTTACCCTCGCACCTGCACACACTGCCCCCTTGGGGGCACACTGCCTGGTCTCCCAGGCTTTTGAAATCTGGGTGGAAGCCTTCTTAACCCCACAACTCTTTCATTCTACATACACCTAAAACCAGTGCCATATGGATGATGCCAAGGTCTGCTGCCAGCTGGAACAGTAGCGAGGCTTCCTTCTCTCTTGGCTGTAGGGGTCAAGTGCCTAGATAGCTGAGCACCCTGAGTCCAACTCTGAGGAACAAATTCTCAAGGTTGCTGCCATCCCGGAACATGGTGCCCCATGGCTTCCTTCTCAGTGCAAAGTCTTTCACTTTTGCAAGTTTGAAGCTGCAAGGGTTGGAGTTCTGATGCTTCTTGTGATGCTTTCAGGCTATCTTTTTTATTCTTTTGTTTCTTCTCAGCAATTGAGATGCCTTTGCTCTATCTTTGCAGTCCACAGTTTTACTGGAGCTTCCCTTCTAGCCAAACATACATTTTAAATCACTCTGCTGGGCTCTCTGCTCTTTATTCTCAACATAAATCTGGCTAAAACCATCTCAATATTCAATTGCATTGAATTTTTTTCTGCCAGACTAAGTCTGCTGCCCTTAATCTACGTCTCAGTCAAAGTCTCTGAACACAAGCAAATTCAGGCAAACTTTTTTCCAAGCCATAATGTATGTCATCTGGAGTCAAACCACCAATGGAGTCCTTCTTCTGAGCAGATACCTATCAAGCCTGGTCATTACCAGGAGGATTTCTATCAGCCTTCTGGTCTTCTGAGCTTTGACCAGAATCTCCCATACAGAACACTGTAAGGCATTCCAGATCTACTTTTTCAGCTGGCATCTCCAAACCTTTCTAATTTCTTCTCACAAGCCATTCCCAAAGGTTCTTAAACTACATGGTCAGGTGTAGTCATAACAACAATCCCCCTCCTGGCACCAAACTCTGTCTTAGTTACTTTTCTCTTGTTGCTGAGACAAAATACCTGACACTCAAGGTTAAAGGGGGAAAAGGTTTATTTAGCTCACAGTTTGTAGAGGTTTTAGTCCATAATCAACTGATTCCAAGGCAGGGTGGCACGGCAGAGGGGCAACTAACTTCTAATGGTGGCTGAGATGGAGGAAGACAGCAAAAGCAGCAAGAGCAAAAGGGGAGGAGCAAACCTCTTTTTGTCCTTCATATTGTATGCAAGCTACCTGCCCTAGGGTGGGTGTAGCACTCACAACCCCAATCCCAGCACTAGACAAGAAAACAATCAAACTCTCGATTAAGGTACCTCTGAAATGACCACCCCCTATGACCACATGAGCCTTTGAGGGGACAGCCAGACACAAACCATTACAACTATTATTAGCATCTTGTTGTTGTTTTTGGTTTTACCTTTATATGTATGATACTAATCTTATAATGGACCTTTGAATTGACTCAATCCTAGAACACAATGTTGACTAGATACTGAGCCCTAAGGCCTCTGTTTAGATGAGGCTCCCTTGCACACAGAGCCCTGGAAATACAGCAGTGCTGGGCAGGAGAATAACTGAGAGTCCTCCTAACCCGTGGTTTATGTGCATCTCTGTGAAATAGAAATGCCTATCTCTTAACTGAAAAAGTCTCAGTCAAAGTTGTATTCCCTCATTGTGCCTCTTTTTTCTTATAAACTCTTCAGTTGCGGTTTAACTGGCAAGAGGCTGGACAAGATTCATCTTCCAAAGAGGTGCAGAAAGTTTTAAGAATAAATCCTCTATGAGAGCAGAGGCTTAGAATTAAAAATAAATCTGTCTACATTTGTATAAATGGAGAGAAACATTAAACCAGTTCAGATCTGGGACCCTCTGACTTTCTATTAAGTGTGGCAGAGTTGAGGAGGATTACTGGAAGCTTTTTCTTCATCAGAGCTTATCTGTTAAGCATTTTTGTGGTTAAAGACATATTTGAATTAAAATGCTATTAGAATGTAAATACTGCATGGAGGATCGAATGTGTTCACAGATTAGTACTGTAGATGATTTATAGGAGGCATCATATGGCTTTCCTTCTGGCTGAGGATGTGCCCTGGGAATTTGTATGTTGATGTGATGTTTAGAGGAGAGGAGAAATGATTATTGCTCCATATGACATAATTGAAAAAAATAGGCCTGGTAAAATGCTACTACTAGGGACTAGGCGTGCACTTGGGCTTACTTTTTCACGCTGCACCATACTCCAGAGTAGCCTCTGCCATGTTTGTTGTACAGACTCAGCCTGTGCTGTTTTATTCAGGGGCCCAAGCAGGTTTAAAAAGTACAACCATGGTCTTGGATGGAACACATACATATAAATGAGAGCAACTTTTTCCCATTCTCTATGTAATTATCTTGTCTTTAGTGTTCTGAACCTACCAATGTAGAAAGAATGTGAAAGTGTCAAAATAGTTTTCACTGGATGAGTAACTCTCTACAAGGAGTGAGAGAGCAAATAATCTTAGGCGTTTCTCAGCATAATGTCTCAGTGGTAACTACCTAACTTCGTCTGTGTAGCTGAAAGCAGACATAGGCAGTAATACAGAAAATGTTGCCGGGTGTGGTGGTGCACGCCTGTAATCCCAGCACAGGGCAGGCTAAGGCAGGAGGATCATTGCAAGTTCGAGACCAGCCTGGGCTACAAAGTGAGCTCAAGTTCAGCCAGAACTGCAAAGTGAGAACCTGTCTCAAAAAAAAAAAAAAAAAAAGTAGTGATGAATGAATGTGGCTGTATTTCAACACAACTTCATTTACAAAAACAGGTGGCATATGTATGATACGAATCTTGTAATGGACCTTTGAACTGACTCAATCCTAGAACACAGTGTTGGCTAGATTTGGGTCATGGGCCTATGCTGCCAAGCCCAAGACTCTGGGAATATTTGCCTATATAAGGAAGGCTCTAATAAACTCCTCTTTTCTACCTGGGTTAATGCTCTAGTTGCACACAATGTGATACAAATAGTGCTAGAAAAAGAGCTAAGAATTCATCAATAAACTGGAAAGTGACAAGAAAGAGAAAGACTCTTCAGACAGAAATGTCTTTAGAGTGGAGAAGGGCAATTCATTAGCTGATTAAACTTTGACTGCCTTGAGAATAGCCAGCTCCCTTTTTTGTAATTTTCTGTTCGTCAATCCTGTGAAGCTTCTGACTTGTCCATTAGGAAGGAGATTCCCAGGCTCACAGCTGACACTGGTGTTTAACTCCCCATTGTAAATGAATGAACTGGTATTCTAGCACAAACAAAGGTACCCTGTGATTCTGATTAGCTCAATAGGTCCTCAACAGCCTAATTAATTACGAATGAATTGCTAAACTCATTTCTGCATTTCCATAGCTGAGCTCAGGTCCTCAGACCCTGTGAAGACCTGCCACATGAGCAGCCTATCCCAGGTCCCCTGTCTCTCAGCCATTTGCTGTCACAGGCAGGAGAGACTCACTCTGTCCCTGCAGGGGTCCCAGCGTCAGTCCTGTCAGTTACAGCAGAGCATTACTGGGTCTGCAGCAATCTCTCTGAACTGGGCTGCCTTAGGTAGGTGAATATGTTAATATGTTAACAGGCATTTCAATCCGATAAGCTCAAATTCTGTTTTACCACATGCAAGAAATGGTAATTTGACTCTCTTTACAATCCCCTCAAAAGTGAAAATTTAAAATTTATCAAAGATGGAACAAATAACGTATCTGTTGTTTGACTCCAATGCAATCATCCTGGAAAATCCCTAGGAAAACAAAAGGAATAAACACGGATCACTTTCTTCTGTCTGCAGAGCTTTCTAAAGTTGCTCTGAGCACATTGCTAAGACTCAGGAAACAGAGATTGAGTAACTACTTGCTTCATCAGACTGACAAACAAGGATCCTTCTCCACAAGCTCATGTCAAATTTTTTCTATGACATGAATAAGCAATTTCTCTTTCCAATTTGCAAGTGGTCATACTACAATCTTAAATGTATATTAAATATCTTTAACAAGGTCAACATAATACCTATTTTTGCCAAATCATACATGGTATTTCCACCAACAAAGCAAATAGAAAAAAGATTCATTTCCATGTTTCACGGATATTTTTTGTGATTTTCTTTAAAGTAGAAGACTTGGGGGCTGGGGATTTAGTTCAGCGGCAAAAGCGCCTGCCTGGCAAGCACAAGGTCGTGAGTTCGGTTCCCGGTACCGGAGAAAAACAAAAACAAAACAACAACAACAAAAAAAACCAAATAAAGTAGAAGACTGATTGCCACACTATTTTTTTTTTTTGCCACACTATTTAATGTCTTTTTTTGCACATATATTTAGGCACAATTTCAAGGGCACTTAGTTTTTATGTGGGATTAGAACCGAAGCAGAGCAGAGACAGTCTCATTATGAGCATGAGGCTGAATTTTCTTCTGTGATTTATCTTTGAAAGTGAAATAAATATGATTTTACTTTTAATAAATTTCTGAACTACATAAAAATGTTACATGCCTAAATATTGTTAAAATGCACCAATCTTAACTCAGAAATATGTCAATAGATCTTCATTGTTAATGCAACCCTGGCTACATTTGTAATTTGCTGGGGGCCACATCAGAATACTTATTCTAAGAAGCATTTAAAAATATAATACTTAACCTTTATATTCAACTTGAGTTAGGCAATATCTTTACTTTAAAAGTGGGAGAAAATGGAAAAGCAAGGAGGTAGAGTAGGGGAATGGGGAAAAAAAGTTATTTCACACACACAGGTGCAAATTGTCATGATTAATGTGATGATTATGTATATATAAATGTACCAATAAAATCTGATTAAAAATAAATAAAAGTGAGAGAAGCGACACTGAGAGACCTTTAATAATGTACTGAGAGTCACCACATGTCTGTGAGGCTGGTCCCAGTGTCCTGTTTCTAAGCCAATTTTGATTGTTGTTTTCTAGATATTATGAGGAAATTTTTGGTAGGCTGTATCTTTTATGTAACAGATATCAGTAATTTAGAACGCTTGTAGGATTATCTCAAAATCAAATGCAAGGCAGAGGGAGATCTCCCACTGGCTCCAGTCTTGCATGTCCACTCTCCTTCCTTACCAGTGTCCTCAGCCAGGGCACAAGTTTGTCATAGCCCCACCACTCCAGGTCTGCAGCTCACATCCGGGTTCTTCTTGGTGAGCCACACCTGGCATGCGCAGGTCAATGTACAGGGCGCAGATCCGTCCTCACCACATTACAGGGGGCAGCTCTCTGCCTGAGGTCTTCAGTGGTTGCCCCTCACTCACCTGCAACCCCTAGAACTAGCGACAGTTTTATGCTTCTCGAGTTTTGTCATTCAGAAGTCATATAGTTAGAATCATACATATGATAGGTAGCATTTTCAAACTGGCCTCTTTTACTTACTAATATGCACTTCAAGATCCTCCATGTATTTTTTGTGTTTTTAATAACTCACATATCTAATTCTTTGCATTTGCTGCCCTTGATGTACAGCAGAATATCGTCTTTCTGATCACATGGTGGATTTCACCCTTCAGTTACCTCTTCTTCACACAGTATTATCACGTATAGAAAAAATAAAAATAAGATTAGCATCTACATCCTAGGCTAATTGTGAAGATTAAATAAATCAAATACTTAGAATATGCCCAACACATTGTATATATCAGTGAGTGTTCCCAATTATTTCCTTTCACCCATGTCTTACAAGGAATAACTCCCCTCTATAGAGATGTTTAAAGTTGACATAATGTACCTTGCCATATCAATATCTTATCATTTCAGCTTCTGTAGTACAATACTAAAATTATTCAGCTATGTGCACCTTTGAACTTTTCTAAATCATAAAGTTAAAATTAACTTGACTTATTTGAGTGGCCGGCCAATTTTCTCTGCTAGATTCGATTCTTGTATGGCCAGATTTGAAATGGAAACTATTCTGCTTAAAAGAATTATTTTTCAAATTGTTAATGTCATACTTGTCACTGATTGAATGGGATACTTCTTCACTTGCTTTAGTTTAAAATTCCACTGCATATAATTCAACTGAAAGTGAAAAATTAAATGAAAGTGAACAGAAATGTTAAATGGTAATTTTACGCTATTTATAAGACTACTAAAAGAGTACCAAGATCATGAATAAAAAAAATGAGACTTACTATTATTAATAGCTGCTTGGAGTGGTATCAAAACACAATCCCATCTATAGAATTTTATTGTGCTTATTACGGAGTTGTAAAGAGCATAATAAAATTCCAACTATGCACAAGAATCTTTCTTTTATTATAATAAAAACTTTTATTGAAGTCTTTTATTCATCTTTCCACAACTTCTCAATCACATCCATGCTACAGAAACAGATTTCCTTTCACTTTCACTGCGAAATACTTTTATTTAGACTTATTAAGGTTCCTTAATACTCCTCATAATTTTGGTAGAAGAAATTCATTCTCCACTGTATCTTCAAAATATTTCTAGCTATCCTTTCCTTGAGAAGAAATTACTGATTCATTTATCTAATCAGACTCCCAGTCCCCTTGGATCCGTCTTTCTCCTCGTCTAGCACTTAGGTTGGAGGTGTCATACAAAGTGACCCATGCTACTGCGGTGCACACCCGGATGCTCTGCCTGCCTCGTGAGTCTTACCGCCGGGGAGGCACATGGCTCACACGACTGGGAAACAGGGATTCCAGGCAGTTTGGTGCAGCCAAGCCTCATTCACTCATGGAGAGAGAAAACTGATGTATGAACTTGCTGTCTTGTTCAAACATGGAGGAACTTGCGTTTCTCCACATTCTTCCCAACACTGACTACGACCAGACTTTAAATTCATGCCAACTTGAAGGGGTTTGGATTTAACTTTCATCATGCTAATCATACCGATGTCTGAGCACTTTTTAAAGATTATGTTTAGCCACACGAATGGATTAACTTCTAGGGTATTTGTTAAATGGTTGATTGTTCCATTTCTGACTTTTTCATTGATCTCTCAGAGATCTTCATTCTACATGTGAAGTCTTTGTTAGTTTTGTGGGTGGCAGATATCCTGCTATCCTGTTCACTTACTATTATATTTTGATGAATGGATGTAAACGATAATATGGTCAAACTCATAAATGATTTGCTTCATGGTCAGTTTTTTTGCGCCTTAAGAATTTTTTTTGTATTCCAAAATTGAAGAAAAACATCCATTATCCAGCATTATTGAAATATCAAAGTTTAGTGCTAAGCTTCAATGTTTATATTAAATCACTGTCGTTGCTTTCCTTCTTGCACCTTTAAGCTTCTAAACAGGATGACTTTCCTTCAGCCTGAGAAACTGTCTTAGAAATTACTGCAAAACAAATTTGATGGAGAAGCCCTCCTTCCTTCCTCCCTGCATCTCCTTTCTTCCTTCTTTCCTTCCTTTTTTCCCTTCCTTCCTTTTTGCCTTTTTTTCCTTCATTTAAAAAATGTTATATATTCTATTGCAGTATTTAAATGTGTATAAAAGTCTAAGAATAATTATTACTTTGTGTCTTCACGTTGAGGAAATCATACCATGGTCTTTTGGATATTCTTGTAAAATTTTACCTAATTCTCCTTACTATAGCATCAATTTTTATTTCTAAATCTGCATGACTGTGACATTTCCCTTTGTGCCATTTTCTTCAATTTCACTGTGAAGTGTCTTAGTAGGGATTAGTCTAAGTTTCTGTTTGCTTGGGACTTCATGAACTTTAGTCTACTACTCATTGGTGTCTTTTACATCTTTTTTTGTTTTTTTCCTGTTCAGGGAATTGAACTCATGACCTTGTGCTTGCCAGGCAGGCGCTGTGCCACTGAACTAAATCTCCAGCCCCCTCTTTTACATTTTTGGAAAAAACTCTTTTCTACTGTTTTTGCAAACATTGTCTCTGTCATGTTCTCTCTGTTCCCTCTTTCTGGGGGTCCACATAGGCCCATCTTCATTAACTTCCTATTCTTACAAGTCTGTCCTTCTGCTCTTGGGTTTTCTGTAAATAATCACTTAATCAATTTTCAGGTTTACTGAGCTCCCTTTCTTTTGTATGTGATTTGATCTCAAGGACATAAATTCAATAATTAACTTCAGTTACTATGATTTCTATTTCTATAATTTCTGCTTGATTCCTTTACAAGCTCACCCTGGAATTTTCTTAAAGGATTTGAGTTCCTTGCAAAGTTTCTAAGTGTTGTTTCATGTCCATAAACATAGTAAATTTGACAGTACACGCTGTCGGGGTTGCTGTTGCCGCTTCTCATTATGCTGTCTTCTCGTTTTCGTGCCATACTACAAGTGATAGTTTGACAAGTATTGTAAATACACACGACCATGCTTAGATGTCTGTAAGAATATTAACTTACTCTGGAAAGGAAAGCTTGATATTTTTGTGAGACATCTAGGTAAAGGTGGTCTCTCACCCACCCGTCGACTCACCAACTGTGGCATTTTAAATTTGCACCACCGTGAGGAAGATACCACGTTATTTGCCTGCCTCATGTTCCCCACCGTGGCAAATGACGTTGGTGCTTCTCGGCCGCACACCTTGCCCGGGGCGTGGACAAGCCTCGCAGCAGCGAGCAGTGCCGCCTCGGCTCTGAGCCGCGAGCCTGCTCCTCTCACAGGTGGCATCGCTTCCTGCCTCCTTACCTCTTCAGTGCTGTAAGAGTACGTTAAAGACCGGTTTGTTAATAACTAAAACTGAATAATGATCGGCATGGCCATCTTGTGTGAAAATAATTTTTGTTAAGTTAAGGGAAAGCCACTTAATTTAGGGTTGCACTAGTGTAGGTAAAGAATTGGTTTTGTATTTATATAAGGTGTCAGGGAAGAGAAGGGACATGCAGGTAAAATATGCAGGAAAAGGGCTAAATGATTTCTAAAACATATATACAATTATTCAGGGATACATATTGCCAAAGTATTTTAAAAACAATTTTGAAATGTATTCTTCAGGTTGAAGAAAATTTTCTGTGCGTATTATTTCCTGAATGACGAGCAATATTTTATTCTAACAAGGTAACCTCTCAAAAATACATTTTGGAAAGCCGTCTCACATGACGTTGTGACAATGCTCAGCATTTATTTTAAGATGATCATACTATTTAATTGGTTTGTAATATGTGTCTTTAAGAAAAGCAATGTCAAATGGCTTGAGACTCGGTACTACTCAGGAGTCTAGTGAAGGGATTCTAGGGCGCCTGAGTGGTGACAGGGTCTCTAATGTCAGGACACCCAGTGTGATAGGGTCTCTAATGTCAGGACACCCAGTGTCATCATGTCGGATTTTAGCACCACAAGATCTCATTACATCTTGCAGGATTTAGTGAGGAATTAGAAGCTATAATCAGAAATATAAACAAAAATAATAATTCTGATATAAACATAAAATGACCCTTGTGTACTTCATAATACAATTGCTTTTATAATCTTTGCAGTTTCTAAAATGTTTAATTTTGGTAAAAAGCCAAGCACTTCACCTGCAGATATGAAACTTCACATTCTTCATAGCCTTGATTGGTTAATGTGTTTTAGTTACATGTATTGATGTGTGTGTATATGCATATGTATGTGATTATGTGCAAGAGTGTGTATTCATTCAGATACATACACTAAAGAAAAGCAGATTGAAAATATTATCTGTTTGTATTACTCAGAAAACATTGAAATAAAGTGCAAATATGAACTATGAAGAGCCATTAGTCAGGGAACATGAACTAACCACATGTACATGTTAACAAGGTGCTTATTATTCATTTCTATCTTGTTACCCATGTTGGATTTTTGGAATGTGATGACCCAAGAAATGAGTTTCTGTCACACCTCTTTCTAGCTGGAGAGTTCAGTGTCAAGAGCATCCCCAACCTTCTTTGACAACATGAAATAGTCATGACTTAAGTCTCTTTTGGATTTGGAAGGACATGCCGTATAGCAGAATACAAGGGTCAATCTGTTCCTGCGAATTTTCCTAGATAGTGGTCTGCTGGCTGGAGGAAGGTAACAGAGATCACACTCTGCCAGAGCTAGGCAAAGCACGGGAGCGTGGAAACATCACTCTCATTGCTGACACGTGATGCCACAGTGGCCTTTTCTGCATGGCAATCTGTGATGGCCCCAAGCACCAAAGAACCAGTGCTTGAGTACTTATGTTCTGTGACATTACTTTGACTAGAATTTCTTCTTGAGATGAAGGCTGGGTTAAGAATAAAAAAACAGAGGACAGAATGGTGGTGGAGGATGACCTGCCATGACTGAGTGTAATCATGTTTATTTGAATTTAGAAGAAAACCTTCTCCTCTCAACTGCCCATAAAAAATACCACCAACCACATTCAGGGAAAAAGACAGTCATAGCAAGCTTCCACATCAGAATTTAAATTAGAAGAGTCACGTGTGATGTGGCTTACTTGGGTAAGTCGGACAGAAGTCACAGCACAAGATTCAGCCCGAGTGTGGAGAAGTGACAGTCTGTGAGCATCGGCCGGGGACCAGAGGATGCGAACTCATCGAGGGGCCCCAGAATCCCTTACGATAGCAGGCAAAGGAGCTGTCAGTTCTCACTGTCGTTTCAGACTGTCTAAAAAGAAAAGGAAACCCAGACCCATTTCAAATAATATGTTCACAGCTCAGCAGAGTTATTGACAGAAATGTGTATATTGGTTAATTACAAACATGTTTAACTTTATAGTGTAGGGAATGGTGAGAGTCTTTACCAACACTCTGGTAAAGAGAGCTGCAGAGTTTCCCTCAGTTATTGTTGGGTTAGTGTCCTCTTTCTCCCTCTCTCCCTCCTCCAAATGAGCTACATTTCTTGTGTCCATTACGTTTTGCACATTGTGATGCATTCTGATCAGTCAGCTGTGCTACTGCTCTCTGCTGCCAACCAGCATGCTCTCAAATACCCAACGTAGAAATCTATCAGAGTATAAGCAACATTGTCTTCATTTCAATACTTATGACACACTACATGTCAATTTGGCAGTTAAATAATTTATCTCTCTTTTGGATGCAATCTGCCAGGATTGTTATAACTTACTTCTGATATTCATTTCATGTTTAATAGTTCCTTGTCTTATGAGGATATTTGTCAAGCAATTAAATTCAAATGTCATTCTTATCTTTTATTAGAAACAATTTACTCTTTCCTTATTTCATTGTAAGCTTTTTTGTACACTTTATTCCAACTAAATGGGCAAAGGACCAGCATGGAAGAGCGGTGTGGTAACTAATGTTGCAGAATCACCGCTCACGGGTGCGCTGGTTTCTCTTTGTGCAGAGGTGATCCAGCTGAGCCTGCCTGAGGACCAGAGACTGCGCGTCTCTGTGGCCACTGTGGGGCAGAGTGTGGTCCTGAGCTGTGCCATCCAGGGAGACCCGCGCCCCCCCATCATCTGGAGAAGGAACAACATTGTTCTCAACAACTTGGATTTGGAAGACATCAATGTGAGTACACCCCAGAGATGCTCAGGGGTTAGAGGATATGGGATATAATACGTACAGAAGAGGATCCTCAGATTGTCGGAGTCCTCATCCTGCTGGAGGGAGGTGCGTGGTCGGTCATGTGTAACTTCCCAGCCTACTGCACAGGTGTGATGAACAGACGATGTGGCAATGTGCTACTAAGAAAATATATTGGTGCAAAAGCATCATAAGGAGTGCCTATTATGTTTCAAAATGAAATTCTCATTCTTGAGTAAATTCACATCTGGAAATTAGTCCTATAAATGTAAGAACTTAATTATATATGGATAAGATCACTCACCTTCATGATTTTGTAAGATTCAAAAATTAGAATACCATCCATAGGGAATATGTGGTGATAGACACTAGTTACATGTATCCGTGAATCAGGGAAGGGAATATATATGTTGACATGAACATATAGTATTTATATGAAAATATACCCTAATTTAGAATGCTTCTACATAGAATGCTTTCATAAATGCAAATTTATAAACATGTATTTACAAAATTTATTTAAAATTTTCTTATTAGGAAAAAATTAAAAAATTATTCATGAAATATTTCTAAGGCCATATGCATGAACTAAATCACAAGATGAAGTAGTTTGAAGGTTGGGATACAGTCAGAGATGGAATTTTAAGGAAAGAATTCAGACTTATAAAATATATCTTTTCATACTTCATGCATTTCAAATATGTGGTTATACTAATTTTTAGTTAAAATATTCTTAAAAGTAGCATCATGGTACAGTTACTTAATAAGTGTCAGGCTACCTATGAAAAACCTCGAGGAAGGGCACAAGCTTGCACACCTGGCAGAGCATATCTTTTACGGAAACAATTACTTTTTAAAAGATCATGCCCTCTGACATCCTGACTGGGATCTGTGTCTACTGGACCAAGAGGGACCACAGCCCCACAGAGGGGTCTTATTACTATTGAGCAAGTACCAGGTCATTTCACGACAAGTGGAAAGGCATGTGCCCTTGTACCCAGCAATTCTTGGGCAGTCATTCTGGAAATCATGTTGCCAAAACTTGGACTCTCAGTTTCTTCAGTTTGTAACAATTAATATTTATGGAATGCTGCTGTGGTTGAGCACAGCCTTAAGAACTGTGAAAAAATAGAGGCATGAAAAGGCAGTATTTGCTTCAAAAATTTTTTAATATATTTGAAACAAGAAATATCAATTAAGAGAAATAGATAATTCACTTTTCTAGAGTACAGAGCACATGATTCTCTACTGAGGTACATTCCTAGAGATCCCCAGGTACACTCCTAAATTCAGTAGGGACGGCTCCAAAGCTGACATCAAAACAGCAACACAGCCCAGGACATTCATCAATTCATCAATAACTGAGCATCACCCTGGGAGATAAAGAAGTAAGAGTGATGTGCATGCAGAGTATTTGTGGAGTGGAGGTGAAGAAACTTCTGCCTTGGAGCTTTTGGACTGTGATAGTCTCTTGGAACATTTTTGATCATTACTAAAAATGCTATCATCTTTCCAAGTAAGTTTTCAACTTTATAAAGAATTTTAAAGCAGAAGTTCAAGCTACAATTCCAAATTCCTATTTGTTCATCTACTGTATGTTCTTTCTTAATATCTTAGAACATAATAAAAGCAGGAAACTTGTCCAATTTTTATTATTTTTTGTTTTGATGAAAGTTTTCCAAATTTGCTTATATGTGAGAGCTATTCTTCAAGATCTATGATTAATTCCATAAAATATCAAGAACCTAGTACTTAAACTAAGTGTGGTGATTCATGCCTGCAACCCCAGGGAGGTAGAGGCAGTGGGATTGCAAATCTGAGGCCAGTCTGGGCTAAATAGCAAGTCCAAAGCCAACCTGCAAAATAGTGGTATCCTGTATCAAAAACAAACCATTATCCTTCAGGTCAAAGGAAGGAAATGGCAATTTGTGGTTAATATGTGTATCAGGTAGAAATCAGTTTATATATACCTATTCTACATTTACATTCAGATTACAAAACATTCAAGTAGCACTTATATATTTTAAAAACATAACTATTACTCATCTTTTTTTTATCCACTTCCTCCCATTCTTAAGTACAGAAGAAATCCCGTGTGTGTGCACTTTTAATCCCTTTGTGTGGGTTGCATACAAAATTTCATTTCTTTAATAGGATGGGTACATATCATTGCATATTCTTTCACTACCTCATTTTCTCAGTGCTAAAAACAACTCCACGGATCATGGAATTTTATGGTGATAGGCATCCTTAGTTGTTTAACCACGGTCACAAACTAATAAGTAGAATTAAGGGCTAGGAATTTTCCATGACCTGATTGATTTTAGATCAGGAGTGTCCTAGCTGTGTGAATGTAAGCTGCTGTACAGAGTTTACTACCCTCTGGAAACACACTCTAAACAGTTCTGGCTCCTCTTTATTACAAACTGATTTGTTATGCACTGTTCTTCTGTGTGGGATGGACAGAAATTCAGCTGGTGTTTGAAACCTTCATTTTCCCTGTATTCATTTTTGCATCACATGAATAAGAATCACAAAGTGCACTAGCCTGCGTGAGGATGGTGCACAAGATGGGCTGTGGACTCAGACTGTGGTTTGCAATAAATACTCCCTGACTTAGGAGCAATGTGACCTCAGGTAAGGTGTTTAAACTCTCCGCTCCGGCACCTTCAGCTGCAAAATGAAGATACTATTATAACCAACACACTTTGGGGAGGATCACTGAGATACAGCATGAAATACTTCGTAAGGCACTCTGTATGTGCTGGATTGAACCAAGTCTCTGCTTTGTGACCTCACTCTTCCTCTCTCCTCTCTCTTCCCATTTCTTCTTCTTTTCCTCAGACATATTTGGAAGAACACGGCTGCACGCAGCCTGCCTAAAACAACAGGAATTTCCTGGTAGAATACATGCAATGTTTAAATAGAAGGAATTCATAGGAAATACTGCACCCAAACTCGTCCAGTTACAATAGCCACAGGAATTAAAAGACTTTTTTCCAAATTCAGTGCAGCTTTAGGAATATTAATTTTGGCTAGCAACCTTTTACTAATTCCTTCCCTAAAATATGCCATTATGTCCACTAAGCTGACTGAGTTGGTCTATTTGCACTTCCTCAATCTTTTATCTGCTCAAATTTTTAGAAAAAGACAATTGGCTTTTAAAAAAATATATCTGATTCCTATTGTACAAGTTACTCATGTCAGGGAAGATGAGTTAAGGAGGGTGAGGCAAGTGTGGAGACAAGGATATATTTCTGAGATAAGTATGAGGAAAAAGCAAGACTGATTTACAGGACTGGTAGTCAGGATTGAGTGAACAAAAGGTAGGATTTGAAATGTGGCACTGTTTGGGATACACAGACTGCACTAAGAAAGTTGCAAATACAATGGTACTTTCATGAATGTTCTCGGAAGCTTGTGCTCACAAATAATTCAGTTCCCAAACAAAAGCATTAAAAAAAATTGCTTGTGTCTGCAAACTCCACATTGGGTGACAAACACAACTAAAGCCCCAAAATTGAAAGGCAAATTAATTTCATGAACCAAGGCAACACTATAAGTGGTTGGACATTAGAAATTTTTGTTTTGTTTTTTGTTTTTGTTGTCTTGACTCATGAGAAATTAGATGTAAAACATCCTAGACATTGATGCTGACATCTTACTTATACTATCCATAGCTATTCGATATTTATAAATTGATAGCATGGTTTAAAATCAACTGAAATAAAATTGTCTTGCATTGTTTTGATTTCAAGTGTAGCTTTGCCTGTTCATAGCTATGAAACTATAATAAATTTGTTAACAAATTTTAAACTTCAGTTTTTCTGTAGTAGGGAGATCATAGTGTAATTGAATGAGATATAGCACATGAAATATACCAAATAAAGCACATAATTATTTGTATCAACATGAACATCTTAATTCCATATGGCACTGTTGACCATACATAATTCCAAATGTAGTTTCCATGGAAATACAATCTCTCTGAAAACATGGTTTAATTTACATTATTATGACTTGTAGTTACTTCACAGGTACATGTAGATAAGATAGAGATTTATCGGGCTGGGGATTTAGCTCAGCGGCAAAGCGCCTGCCTGGCAAGCACAAGGTTGTGAGTTCTGTTCCCGGTACCGGAGAAAAACAAAACAAAACAAACAAAAAAAAAACAAACCAAACAGATTTATCAGATAAAATTCATTCACACATACTATAAATATTTTTATTATAAATATGACACAAAAACATTCTTATTTCATCTGAAATAAGAATTTCATATTTTTTATATATTTTTATAAATATATACCTATATTTAGTTCATGATTTGCTTTCTCTCTATTAGCATGAAACTCAATTTTTTTGAATATTACTGAAGCCACTTTTCTACGAATGGCACATCAGCTTATATCACTGAGTTGAAGTGTTTTACCTGCCGCCATTTCTAGTGAACTTTGCTCATACCCTGTGTAGATTTCTGTTGTCTCCTGCGTGAGTGCAGCGCACACCCCGCTGAGGAAGGGCGTCTGAAGCTGTGTGTGGTAGTACCAGTTTGTTCTCAGGGTTGCACTTCTGACTTCAGTAGCATATGTTTTGATCAGCACCCTTTGGCCACACCTACGGTTTGGCTCTCTGTATCTGCCTAAACTGTGTCAGTGGTTGTGTCTATCACTGGGCACAACAGACTGGACCAAGAACTTGAGTACACGGAGTTTTTTCTTTCACAAAACATGCTGCACACGGGTGTCTTAATGCCCCTTGAGCACCTGACACTCAGCCCTCTCCTATCCTCCACGACCATGGCTTTCGTCTTTGGGGTCTTCTCTGACTTCAAAAATGCTGCAAGAGCTTCCGCCATCAAACTGTATTCCATCATCTGTGTTCCAGGCCCTAAGCAGGTGAAGAACAAAGGGCACTTAGCTTTGCTCTTGGACAGTCTTCCTGCATGTTCCAGGAGTGTTTGCAGGTCGCTGGTGTGCAGTAACTCCAACCACCTGAGGAGGAGGCCTGGAACCAGTGTTACTCAGCTAGGCCCCTGCCCAGCGTTCTGTTACAAAAGAGGAAAATGAAGATGGGTGTTTGCTGGCAACAAGAGAACTATACCGTTCTACACAAGGGCGGCTGAGTGGATATGCACGTTCTACTTTATAGTGCTTTGACTTCCTGTGCTGATAACATAGACGTGTGCCTCTGCCCTCAAATCGCAGCAAGTCTGCACAGCATTTTCCTTCAGTTTTCTCACTGTGTGTTTTACTTTTGTGGACCTTTCCTAAATACTCTTTTTTCTTTCTTTTGTAGTCTGTGTGGTGGTTTTTCTTCCTGATTGTATTTTCTCTTCTCTTTTTTTGTAAGAACCCAGTTCGTTTCTGCTAGCAAGGTAAACAGTTGTGACAGGTTTGATAAGAACTTAGACTATTGAGGGACCAAGTAGAAGCATCAGTTTGGTGAACAGTTTCAGAAAAGAAAAAACTTCTGGCAAATAAATGTAGAAAATATACTGGGTTTTCATACAAACGTCAAACTTTTAACTTATGGTTCTCACTGGGCGGTTTTTGAAGCTTCCGCGGTCAGCACGAACCTACTCCTCCTGTTGTCTAGGCAAGGGTGTCAGCGGCTCTCTGCAGCGGTAACAGCACGGCGTAGTTTGTGTTCAGGGTTTGCTCCTTGCATTTCTGACTTCAGTAGTGGATTTTTAACCGGCATTCTTTGGCCATACCTAGTAATACCTTTGTTCCTCAGAGGTCATTTACATCTGTGGCAGATTTGCAGCATGGCTGGGAAAACCAGATCTTCTGACTGCTTTGTTGCTCCAGCATGTGGCCACACTCACACTGAAGGGTCGGTGTAGGGAAAGCATGCTGTGTGTGATGGTGTGTGTCCGGACCACCAAGAACAATGTCCCTAACCCTGCAGGATGGAGGACTACACTGTCACTCTTCTTCTAGGGCCTTTGACTGCACAGACCCTGCACAAACTCCAAGAAGGGCTCTAGGGACTGTGTATCACACTTTGGCTTTGCGTTTAAGAAAGACAGATCAACCCAAGCTATATACTTTGGAATGTACAAATCCTGCATTGCTCTCTGACCTCCATCACTACTTACCATATGTGGCTTTTAACGTCATGAGAATTAGTGAATACCTGAGGAAGGGCTGAAGAGAGGTCCTTCTCCCATATTCACTTTCTTTTCTTTTTCTTTTTTCTCCTGTGGTGAGAAAATTTAATTAATAAATAAAGAGCAAAATAAAATAGATTATATGAAGTAGGCAGATAGATCTTTCAAATGGAGAAGGGATCAAGAGACAGTGGAAGGAGAGGAAGGAGGGATGAAAGGGGAATTACGATGTGTCATGCACATGCATGTACCAACTTCACACGAGTACTGTAGACACTTAGTAGTAGTAATATAAGTAAAGAAGAATTACTACGTGCAGTAATAAAAGTAAGAAAGAATTGTGTTCCAGCCACTATATATCCACTTGCAACAGAATCTTGCTAGGCTTTTACACCATATATAAGACTTCACTCAAAATGGGTTAAAAACTTTAATAGTGAAAACTCCTAGAGAAAACAGGGGAAAAAATTCATGGCTTTAGTGTTGGCATTCATTTTTAGACAGGACACCAAAATCCAAAGTAGTAAAAGCAAGAGTAGGTAAGTGGGAACACATTAATTGGCAGATCTTCTGCCAGGGAAGCATTCAGTAAAGGAACCAGGAGAGCTTAGGCGATGAGAGGAAATATTGTATCTGATAATGAGTTAATATGCAAAATGTATAAGGAGCTCTTATAACTCAGTGACAAAAATGAGTACAATACTGATGAAATGAGAATCACCATTCTTGGGTAGTTCTATATATCAACTTATTTGATGTGCTTCCCACCATGAATAATCTCTGTTTAACAAATTCCAATAAAATAAATATGCAAACATACAATAAGAAGTTTATGTTATAATTTTAAATCAAAATAGAATCCAGTTCCAAGTGTGGCAGCCTGATATATTACAGAGTTGGTAAAAGTAACAGGAAGATTACATATCAAAGCACAAACATAATGAATGTAATTTCCACTATGTGTGGGGATTTTTATAGCCATTAAGTAATTACTACAATAGATTCTAGCTTATCCAAGAATGGTTTCTGAATACGTACAGTAATTTAAATTTGTGTGTGAAATTCCTAAATCACACCTTGCTTCTCAAGTCCAAGAGGGATTTTTGTAGTAGAGCATTCTGGGTATGCTAACCAGTCTCAACATCTAAAGCAAAAAACAGAAAAAACATAACTTTTCCCATAAAAGTATAACTTTTAAAGGTTTTACATATATATAAAGGTTATTGGCCACTATGCTATTCTATTCATTGTTAGAAAAAAATTATATCACTAATAAAATAACAAGTAAGGTTTCACTTTACCTTTTTAGAAAACTATATTTATTATTACAAAGTGTATTAGAAGAAACTGTCAACTCCAGCTGTAGTCACGTTCTGTGGTTGGGACAAACACAACCGGGCCATCTTCCGGCCATGAATGTGAACATGGCCATCTTCCCAGAAGAGGGAAATGAATTAAGTCAATGACCCACTTAATCATCATTTAACAAATATTGATTCACTGCTACACTTTTCTAAGCACTCAGCTAGTCTGAGCTGAACCTTGTAAGAACTGTTAAGAGGCAGTATTCCCTTCTTCAAAAATCCCACTGACTGAGGGAGTCAAAGCCCATCGTATTACATTTAATAATGCAGTATGAAATGGATCCTTACATAATTCCACCACGAAAGAAGTCCAGTGAGGTCTTGAAGGCTCAGACCACTCTTAAGGATAGCCTCGTCTTGTGCATGGGTCACAGGCAGAGACGATGAGCCGTGGGGGTTCCCAGGAGAGAGGAAGCAGGCCTGGGAGTGCAGGGTGCAGTCAGGGAGACCCCAGGCCTTGGTTTTGCTTAGAAATAAGCAGGACACTGGATAAGACAGGGCTTGAATATGAGAAATAAAAGGAGTAATTTATATTTCATTATTAAGTGTGTTTTAAATATAACATTAAAAATTATGCATTCGATGTATAAAGTTTTTCAAATGTAACTTGCTATTTAAATATATATATGAGCTCATTTACTTCTTAAATAAGCAATGGAAGCTAATATATTTATACTAACACATAAGATTATGCTTAAATTTTTTATTTTTTCCAGGTTTTCATTGTAATAAAATACACATTACATAAAATTCATCATATTAACCACTGGAAGGGTGCTTTCAGCAGTGTAAATATATTTAAAATGTGGTACAAATGTCAACAACTCTATAACTCTGCTTTATAAAACCGGACTTCATGCCCATTAAGCAATAAGTTCGCATCCCCCCTTCCATCCATCCCATGCTAACCACCACTCTATTTTCTACATATATGATTTTGACTTTTGAAAGTACTTCATGTAATTGAAACCATGTAGTATTTTTCTCTTTTGACTGACATGTCATTTACCAAAATGTGTCTGATCGTTTCTCTTGTGCCATATGCAAGTATTTACTATATCTTCTTGTAACTAACACTGAGCTTTTTATACACAATGGTTTCTTCCTTCAGTATTTGTAACCTTTTAAATTTAAAGTGTGTTTTCTCTGATATTAGTACAGCCACTCCTCCTGAACTGTGCTTACTGTTTTCAAACTTTCACTTTCATTCTATGTGTATCTTTCTAAAGTGAGTGTCTTACAGAATGGATAGGGTTCATTTTTTTCATCCTTTCAACTTACTTCTTTTTTACTAATTGTATTGGTATGCTCTGGATATACATAATGTTTACATTCATCATAGGGAATTTGTACAAAAAAGGACATAAAGCTTTTATAAATAAGGAGAGGGAAGAAGGGCTGAAGGGAGGGGAGGGGATGGATAAATGCAGAAGGATAAAATTTTATGCATTCTATCAATCTCTATCTTCTTATTGGAGAGTCTAATCTAGTTTGTATTTTAAAATAATTCCTGAACTGATCAAGAGGTAACAAGTTTCTGTTATGCAAGATGAAAATTATTTAGAGAACATTTTTGTACTTTAGTGCAACAATATAAATATATTGCATATAAATAACATTTTATTTTCGAGTAAAATTTGCTAAGAGCATAGCTTGTCAGAGACTTTATTAGAGATAAGGAAGAATGAACCAAAAGAAATTGGTTCCGATTGTGTCCGTGGCACCGAAGGGGGACTGTTGGTCCAGACAACCTGTGCCATACACTTCAAAACCTAAAATAGGAGACTATGACGGTCTATATACTCAAAAATAATGGTTCACGAAATAGAATGCTTACCCTGCCTTGATTAGAACACACTATATACACTTATTGAATTAGCATTATATGTCCCATAAAGCTCCACAAATACTGTCTTGATAAAAAGTCTTACAACCCCCTCTGTCGGAAAAGCACTGTGTGAGATGATGAATACATTATGTAAATATTCCTCAGTATAAACATATCACAGCATAATCTGTACTCCTTAAATATGCCCATTTTTAATAGTCAGCTATAACTCAGTAAAGTTGGAAAAAGTACAGCAATAGCGGATGAGAAATGACCCACCATTCTGCCGTGTGCTGCCTGTGTGCCTCGGGTCAAGCGCGTCCACCACTGCTTGCCCTGTGGAGTTCCTTTTGCTGCTCTGTTGCCCACTCTTCCTGGTTCTTGACGCCCTAAAATTACCCTCAATCAACTGTGCACACAGAAATGTAAACTAGTAATTCATTGCAGCAGTGTCATAACTACTTAGAAAATAAAATGCAGTAAAAACCAAAACTGTAGCAGTAGCTTTCAGAGTAACAATTTCATCTTATTGTCTGATTCTTAAACCATGTACAAATCAAACAGTGAAATTACAAGTCGCTGGTGCAATTTTACCAATTTTTGTAGTTGCCTTTGTTTTTGCCTCTGTTAAGATCTTCATTTCTTCATACGCCTTTGAGTTACCGTCCAGGGTCCATTTGTGTCACTCTGTGCAGCCCCTTTGAGTACTTCAGGTGTACAGGGCAGAGGTGAAGATCTTAATTTCCATCATGTTTTATTTATTTGTGAAGGTCTTGATTTTGCCTTTACTTTTAAAGACAATTACTAGATAGAGGACTCCTGCTTAGCAGTTCACTTTTTTTAGTGCTTTGAATATTGTGGTCTGCTGGATTTTAGCTTCCAAAGTTTCTGATGAGAAATCTGCTGATGATTTTGGGTAGCATCTTTTGGATGTGATAAGCTACTGTAATCTTACTGCTTCCAAGTTTCTCTGACTTGTGAAAATGTGATTACAAAGTGTCTTGATGTGAATCTTTTTACGTTCATCTTATGTGATCTTTGTTGAAATTTGTGGGTGTTAATATTCTTGCCTCTTATCAAATTTGTGAAGTGTTCAGTCATTATTTGTTCACATAGTCTCTTTGTCCTTTTTTCTTTCTTATCTCATTCAGTATCTCCAACAATGCATGTGTTAACTCTTTTCACACTACAGCACAGATCCCTTAGACTGGGTGCACTTTTCCTGCATCATTTTGTCTGTGTTTTTGGTCTTGATAAGTACTGCTTTCCTTTCTTCACATTCACGGGCAGCACCTTCTGCCCACCCAGCCTTCCTACAAATCCTGCTAGTGAAGCTTTCATGGTCACTACTGTACATTTGTCTTCATAATTTCCTTTTTTCCAGAATATGGAGTTTCATGTAAAGGTATTTTTCTTTTATATCCATAAAAAGAAATAATTTTTGCAAGTCTAGAAATGAGTTATAAATCACACAGAATGTTCCTTAATTACAGCTCAGTTCATTTTGGTATGATATTTTCCTTCTTCCCTAAAAACATAAGAAAATCCTGTATATATATGTGTGTGTAT
>NW_004955554.1:1908226-1922250 GCF_000276665.1 Chinchilla lanigera | reverse complement strand
ATATGTATATATCATAGATAGACAGACACACGGACAGATCTATAGATAGATAGACAGAGATATAACAAAACAAACATGAAAAAATCATTTCCTCCTTGTTAAAAGATGAAGCCCTCCCTGAGAGACAGACAGCCATGATCCCAGGTTTGGATACCAGAGGGACAGGGTGATCTTGGGAAAATCCCTTTTGGCCACACAGTTTACATTGTCATTTTTTTTTTTGCTTTTTTTCAAGTTTACTAACTGCTGATATTTATAATTTGTTTAAGTACTATTTTCCTGAATTTTTTTCACATCTTCCTTTAATTCTTTTGAAAATCTTTGTTGTTGGACATCTTTACCTAACAGATCTGCAATCAGTCTTTTTCAGGAACAAGTGTCACGTACTTTTTCATTGCATTTGAGTTAAATATTTCTGCTTCTTTGTATGCAACATAATTTTTGTTCTTGAAAACTAGACATTTGACCCAATAACATAACTCTGGAAGTCAAATTCTCTCCCTTTGCAAGTATTTCCTGCCTTATGTTATATACCTTTGGTTATTCTTTCTCTTTTACTTGTTTTAGGTTGTCTGTGTGCCAGCTTTCTACCTGAGGTGGAAATTTGAAGTTTTTCCCAGGTCTTTTTGCAACCTGTGAATTTTCTGGGCATGTGTAATAACTTTCTAATTTTGAACTAGTATAGCAGTGGTGTTTCATCTACAGCCAATTATGTCTGGCTTCCAAAGGAGAAAGAAAATAGAGATAGGCAGACAGAGAGAAGAGAGGAGGGGGTAGCGGAGGGCAGCTGGAGAGGAGAGGAAGGGGAGGGAGGGAGGGAAGGAGGAGAGGAGGAGGGGTGGGGATGGAGGAAAGTGAAGGGAGGGGAGGAGGAGGAGGGGGAGAAGTGAGGTGGAGGGGAAAAGGAGACCGGGGAAGGGAGAAGGAGGGGGCCTGGAGGGGAGTGCCGGCGAGGAGGAGCTTTGCCGACCCTAGGTCTCCTGCAGGTCACTTTGGGTAGGGAAAGGGGTTCCAACAGTGAGGGGAGGCTGCCAGCAGAGCCCGTCTCCCCCTTGCATCTCTGGGGCCAGAGGCCTCATGCAGCAGTGGGAAGACAGATCCCTGTGCCTGGAGGACCAGATCCCCTTCCCACCCCACGTGTCGTATGTGCCTGCACAAGTGCTCAGCGGCCAGCTGGCTGGGGGGAGGACAGGGGCTACTGCGGGGCACAGCCGAGGCTCACAGAATCAGCTTTTCCACCTCTCTAGCCATTCACTGGACGTTCGCAAGTGTTCAGTGGCCCCCAGAGTCTACTGCGGCTCCGTTGTTGGCTAAGTTGAGGGGCAGGTTGCTGATGTTCTCTAGGATCTGCCCAGAATCCTCCTAACTTCACTTTTAAGTGCTTAACTTCCACAATGTTTTCACAGCAAAGCTTTGTCCCATCACCTTGAAGATCTACATCTATGTCATCTACATCTGAAACTGTAAAAAATAAAACATCCATCAAGTTTAAGCATATCTTCAGTTCCACGGCACAAGAGAATAAAAGTATTCATAACATAACTTACGCAAAGTGACCTCGTCAACCCCAAAATGTACATAACATCCATTTCACAGTAGACTTCTCATTATCTCTGATTTTAGGTGATTTTTTTTCTTCACTTCTGAAAATAATGCCCAGTATGTGAGGATATATTCTCTACAAAATTTATTTTCAAAGAAGAAGGAACTTACACTGAGTGGATTTTTTCACAACCACCAGAACTCACAAGGGTCACGCTGGGAATAGTATTTCCTTGCCTGAATGCACAGTAGATCCTGGCAAAATAGATAATTTGAACATACAAAGACAGCCAATTAGTTCACTGATCTTTGATTCTTATTTTTCTTATCTTGCACCATTTGTTCAAGGAACAAATTAATTTGACTAGAAATAAAGAAACACTGTCATAGTTATTTCTTTCCTGTAGCAATGTTAGTATAAGCTCTCTATGTTATACGTCCCAGTATTCCATGTTTTAGAAAGAAAAAATTAACATTGTTAGAGGCAACTAATTAAACAGCAAGTCATAAGTGTCATCTAGTTTTGTTGCTCCAAGTTTTGTTTTTTCCTGCTCTGTCAACAGCATTTTGGAAATTGATGGCAACTTTTCTTCCTAAGCATGTATGCCTTTAAAATTAGACAAGAAAATTAAAACACAACCACTAAAATATTTCTTTGTTTATTTAGGCTCCCTGGAGGAAGTTATTGATGCAAGGGTAATGTAAAACCAAAGTTATATATGTAAAGCACATTAGTTTGAAATTTCTTTTAAAATATATTGACTCCATCATCACTTATAAAGTTCCTTCAAAGGGGAACAGACATTTTGATTTTACCACAACTCCAATTTAAAATATTTAATCAACTCTTCTCTATAAAGAAGATACTAATCCATCTATTTTATCAATTTTATCCTACTATTACATAGTGAAGCCTGATGAATTAATTTGACTGTACTTTTCTAGCAAGTTTATCAACAAGCTTTTATAAAGAGTCAGCAGATAAAGATAAGTATGGGAAATACTTCATACTGTGTAGATTTATAGATGAAGATTTATTCCAGTTTGCAGGGAGGACAACCCTGACAGAAAGAGAGGGAGAGAGGGAGACTAACAGTCTTTAGTGGCTGACATCGTGTGCAGGAAGCAAACATTTTTACAGAAAAAATTAGTGAGACAAATGAACGACATGACCTTTTTCCATATCTAAAGCCACAAATAGAATTTTGTATATTTACAGTGTATAATATGACATTTGCTACACATGTCCATTGTGCAGTGATAACCACAATCTTGGTAGTTAACAAATCCGTTATCTCCCAGTTGCCTTGTGAGTCCTGTGTCATTTAAAGTGCATTCCCTAGAGAATGTCTAGTGTCCAGTAGATTGGTATTGACCGTGACCGCAATACTGGCCACCAGAGAATCCAGTCGTTTTGTCTAATGGAGGCTTTCCCCTTGGGCTCTGCCCTCTCCATTTCTCTCATCTCTACCCCACCTCCTGGTCACTGAGTGTGCGGCTCTCTGTCCACACTCGGGACAGTGTTTACAGTAACCATGTGAGTCCGTGGTGTACCGGCCTCCAAGTCGGTGCACATTACCACAGATGAAGGAATTTCATTCTTCTTAAAGGCCGAACAGCGTCCCCTGTGGGGTGCGTGTGTTCCAGTGTCCATCTCTGTGCTGATTCCCTGCGTGGTGCTGTGACTGGCGCCGCAGTGACATGAGAGCGCCGTGGTCGCCTCCGCACGCTGCGTTCCACCCCTTCAGGTGTGAGCCGGACGTGGGATGCGGCAGAAACCGTGTGAGGCGACCTTCTGTTCAGTGCCGTAGAGTCAAACCCTTGGGAAAGTTTGTCCCCCACATTTTGGGAAGGAGGTTCCGACGTTTGGAGAGCCTCTGCCGTCATTCTCTTACATCGTCTCTCCAGGGCACCTGGGCTGCTATTGAGAAAGAGCATGGGGACCTCTGGAAATAAACAAAAGATGATAGAGGTTTCAAGGTCTTGTCAGAGGATGACCTGACAGCCTCACTCAAGAGCTCTGTAATTCTGGGAAGATGTTCCTTTGTCTGGTCACTAACTTCTGATTTTAGCACAGATTCTGTTTGTGTTAACTTGTACGTATGTTATCCAACACAGATGCAAGTCATCTCTGTTTTATCAAAAAGTAAAATAAAATAATGGCTTTATTGTCCTGTAGGACATTAAGGTAGCAATGTTTTAACTATTTTAGTATATACTTAAAGAGCATTTTAAAGCTGTATTTCCTGATGGGAAAGTGATTTGGAAGTTACTAGTTACACAATTACTAATAATATCCGATATTAGGACCAGCTTTTCAAAGCTGGAGGATTGAAATGTTTCTACTACTTTAAGATATTGACACATTTCACAATATGCCTAGACCAACACGCATGTGTGTCCATGAGACACCAAGGCTGGAAGCACTGCCCCAGCAGAACATCATCTGGGTAAAACACCCACTACCCTAAGCCACAGCCTTCTTCTCTGTGAGGAGCGCGAGAAACACTGCAGCTGTGCACCCCTGAGATTTATGAAAAAGTCATTATATGAAACATCCTTTACATGAGGTAAACAGTAAAACTTTAATAACATTTAGCTCTCCTTCCCTCACAGGAGCTTTTCCTCTATTCCTTCTGTTCTCACATAAGTTCTCTTGCTCCTTTGCTAATAAGATTTCACTATATTTGAATGTTTTATTAAACAAAGGATTCAAAAGTCAACTTCTAAGTGAATTAGTAAAAATCTATAGAAGTCAAATTAAAATTTCACAGGAATATATAATATTTATTTACTATCTCAAAACCACAAAATAATTGCTAAAAAAATTCTTTGTGTCCCAATATGTTACATAAAAATATCTCCTTGACCTAAAAATGTTACGTAAATCTTACATAAAAATCTCTCCTTGACCTAAAAATGAGAGTGGGTTGTACAAGTTACCATTGTATAAGAGCAGGGACAAGAAGGTAATTACATTAATAGAGAAGTGTATATGGTCAGGTAATTCACTAATTTTTAAATTGTAATTTGTCTTTAAATGTTATAGCATTCAGACACTGCAAAGTACATCCTCCATAAATATGTAATTGCTACTATCCTTATGTGAATCAATTTCTCTCTTAAAATATAATAATGACCCTGTTCAGTGTGATATCATTCAATTGAAAACCTTTGCTTTTGTTGAAAGTGGAGATCTTCTAAGAACCCACTGCAGCTTCATTGCATTTCTAAATTGTAGGGAGCTTTAAATGAGAAGTAGTAGGAAAAAACTTTCCCAGTTAACACAAATGAAGAGACTTCTTATATAATATTGTTTAATTATCAGATTTATGCAGATATTAAAGCAAATTTGAAAAAGTTTTAAGTGAATAATAAAGTCATACTTAAATTTTGATTTGTTGTTGGTGTATAGTCAAAATATTTTTTTCTGCCAAAAAAGGCTGTCCTGAATATTAGTAATATTATTACAGAAATATAGTATGACATTATCAAATGGCAAATTAATATAACACAATACATGACTCATCAATAGAAGAGAAATTATGAATTTGCAGACTAAAAGGTAAGAAGAAAGTTCCTACTTTGGCCTGAATACATGAGATGGTTAAGTCTAAAGGGATGTAAGAAATTTAATGGTAAAGGCATTATTGTGAAGATAGAATTAGACACAATCCTATCAGGAGAAACAGAACCACCCATTATAATGGTTTTGGCCTAAGGCACAGATGAGAACAAAGGTGTCTTGAATTAAATCAATTCTTTAAAAAGTATACTGCTTCTGGTCAGTTACTAACTGGCCCTGTAAGCAATTTAATTTGTCAAATTTTGCTTATTTGTGCATTAGGGATCAAATACATTCTGGAAATATTGGGAAGACACAGAGCAGTGTGTTGTGTCAGATTCCTGGTCAGGGAACAATTCTAGGTGATACGTGAGGCTCTGTTTCTTTGCCTAGTTCGTATGACACTGTCTTCTGTCACAGATGAAGGAAAAAGCAGGAAGAAAATCTGCCTCAAATTTTGGGTCTACTACAACAATCAAAGCATTGCATGGTTTTTATGTAGGCCTGGTTCAATTTTGGTAAGCCATATGTGTCTAGGAATTTATCCATATTTTTAAAATTCGCCAATTTATTGGAATATAAGCTTGCAAATTAGTTTCTCATAATCCTCTGAATATAAGCAGCCTCTATTCTAATCTTATCTTTTTCATTTTAGTGACAGTAAAGAGTCTTCTCTTTCCTTCTTTTGGTGAGATTGACTAAGGGATTATCAATCTTGTTAATCCTTTCAACCAGCCAACTCTTTGATTTATGTCCATTGATCCTTTATATATTTCTACTCTCTATTTCATAGATTTCCTTTTTGTTCTTTACAATGAAGCATTGGGCTTGGATTGCTCTTGATTTCCTAGCACCTGAGATTCATCTTTAGGTTACTTACTCAAGTTGCTCTAATTTTCTGAAGTTGTGTTGCCATTGTCACTAGTTTCAAGGAATTTTTGAATTTCTTCCCTGTTTATTTTATGACTCACTGACTATTTGAAAACATTATTTAATCTCCAGCTATTGAAACTCCGTGTGTTGGTGAAGTTTATGTGGTTTCTCTTCCTTGGATTCTAGTGTCATTCTGTTATAATCTGCATCATAATTGATTATTTCAGTTCCTTTATTTATTTGAACAATTTTAATGGACTAAAACATGGTGTTTTGGGTAAAGTTCTATAGGATGCTAAGGAAAATTCTACTGCCACTGGAAAAAATCAGGACCCTGTGGGTTCAGTGTTGGATTTTACCAGAACATCACAGAACTAGCACCCACAGCCCTCATCTACTCTGAAGTTGGAAGGAATGAATGTGGCACATTCACTCCTTACAGCAACATTGCCCCGATACCAAAACCACACAAGGACCCAAAAGTTATAGACAAGTGCCAGGCATGGTGGTGCCTGCTATAGTCCCAGCATTCGGAAGGCTGAGGCAGGATGATCATTGCTAGTTTGAGACCAACCTGGGCTACAAAGTGAGCTCAAGACCAGCCTGAACTGCATAGTGAGACCCTGTCTCAAAAAGACAAAAAAAAGTTATAAGCAATTATATTTGATGAATATAGATGCAAAACTTGAATAAGGCACTTGTAAGACTATACCACTACACTAAAAATATCACACATCATGACCGAGTCTGCTTAATCCCAGGGTATGAAGGCGACTTAACCTATATAAATCAATAAATTCAGTATACCACATAAGTAAAAAATGGAAGTAAGGAGAAACATCACATGGTCATCTCAATTGATGCAAACAAAACCTTTGATAAAATCTATCAGCATTCATATTTTAAAAAGAAAACTCAAAAAAGGGTGTAGAAAGACCTTATCTCAAACTGATAAAAACCATTTTTGACAAACCCACTTTCAAAATCACACTTTGAAATGAAGAAAGAGAGAGGGCTGTCCACCCTCATGTCTCCTGTTCAATACATCAGTAAAAATCACAACCAGAGCAATCAGGGAAGAGAAAGAAGTAAAGGGGATTCAAGTAGGAAAGACAGAAGTCAAAATATCATTTTTGCATGTAATCCTCTACATAGAATACCAAAAAACTTCACAGAAGACTCATAGGCCTACTAAACAAATATAAGAAAGTGGCAGATACAAAATCCACACACAAAATCAATAATGTTCCTGAACACCAACCCTGTATCCAGTAAAAATAAGTCATAAAACTAATCCTATTAATAGTGACTAAAAAGAATCAAACACCAAGGAGTCAACCTAACCAATGAAGTTAAAAGACCTCTGTAATGAAACTCTAGCATTTTGAAGAAAAAGCAAGATTAAAAAGCACAGTAGAGAATGAGAAGTCATCCCCCTTCCTAAATAGGCAGAATCACTACTGTAAAGGTGGTTACATTACAAAACTGATTTATAGATTTAAAGCAGTTCTTATCAAAATACCAACAACGTTCTCCCGAGAATAGAGAAAGTAGCCCCAGAATACAGATGGAGCAACAAATGGCCTGGAATCTCATAGCAATCCTGAGCAAAAAAGAGTAAAGTGGGAGGAGTATAATGCAATCCCAGACTTCATTGTACACCACAGGTGCGGTGAGCAAAGGTCTGATACCGGCACAAAGATAGACAGACGGGCCAAAGGAAACTGCGCGTACTCTAGGCCATGGGACCCTTGAGGAAAGAGCTGACGGAGGCTTTCACAAGCAGCCAGCCACACACACGGGATGAAAAACGTTCCCTCAGTAAGGTTTGGATAACTGTTGTCCACAGGCAAAAGAATAAATTAGACCCATGTTTCTCACCCTGCTACAAAAGGAAATTGAAATGCATCAAAACCCGAGATATAAAAACAAAAGTATTGAAAATGAGGGAATATAAAGAGAAAAAACACTGAGACTGGCACAGGCAAACCCTTCCTCAGCAGAACTCAGTAGTGGAAGAAATAATACCAAAACCCAGCAAATGTGATTTTAAGTTACAAAGCTTCTGTACAGCTAAGGAAAGAACCTATTAGAACAAACAGACAACCTGGGAATGGGGAAAAATGTTGCCAGTTACTTCTCAGGGGACTAATATGCAGAAAATACAAAGAACTGAAAAAACAGACCCCTCCAAATAAAAGACCCAGTAAAGAATGAGCAATTGACACGGACACACTTCGCAAAGAACTGTAACTGAATAATAAGTACATGAAGAAAACGGTCATCAATTTTAGCCATTGGGGAATTCAGACTGAAACAGCACGGAGGGTCCACCTTCCTCCACTCGGAATGGCTGTCACTGAGCGCTTCCGAAGCGAGAAATGCTGGGGGTATGGGAGGAGGCAAGTTCCTGCCCTGTTTACAGGGTGCGGAGTATGCAGCCATCATGAAAATTAGTACAGGGATCACCCCGAAATAAACTATACCTGCTATGAGTATTTTATGTGGCTATGTTTCCTGGCATTTTGCTAACTGTGCTGTTAAAGATATCATACTATAGTGATGCATCGTATCTATGTTTACATAGCAGCACAATCTGAATAGTAAAACAACGAAATAAGTCTAGATATCTATTGACAAATAAATGGGTAGAAAATGTCATATATACACATATATATATACATATATTAGAGAGACAGAGTTATAAAGCTCATATACTGAGCATTATTCAACCATACAGTAAGATAAATCCCAGTCATTTGTAGGAAAATGGATGATTCAAAGGCTATTATACTAAGTAAAACAAGTGAGATACAGAATATTAAATATTTCATGGGTTGTCTCATAACCAAGATATGAATAAGTTAAAGAGTAAAATGGGTTGTCTAAAACCCAAGATATGAATAAGTTAAAGAGTAAAATAAAAGAGAAACAATAGGAATCAAACATAGAATTTTTAATATAGGAAAGGAGATTGAGGGAAGGGGAGAGAGAGGAGAGGTGAAGAGGATCAAAGTAATAAAATACATGCATATATACACATTCCCCCCAAAAATGTGATTAATATTTATCACAGACACATACTAGTAAAAGCATGATATTCCATTGATATGTACTTTTATGTTTTTAGGTATCAGTTAAAATTAGTTTAATCAAAACATTTACTTCCAAATGACTCCAAGAATGAAAGAACAAACAAAAAACGTTGAGTTGGTTTTTTGTTAGCATTGCAACATAGATTTTCTGCAAACACAACTGAGTCTGTAGTAACTGAGTGTCATCCTGCGGAAGATGTATGCTTAGACATTGTAAGACTTATTGCTCACTTCCTGCAGCGCGGCATCCGGGCAGTGTTAGAGGAGGCCGCGGTGAATTCTACAGGGAGACTGTGAGCGTGGAACTGGAGCTGAGAGGCTGCGAGGAAGTGCTGATCCCCCAGCGGGGCACTGGTCGGGTCGGGCGGGTTGGCACCCACAGGGTGAGGCCCTGGCGGCCCCGGGATAGCGCACAAGCTGGTCTCAAATGTGGTGGACCTGGGCGGGAGTGAGCATGAAGGCCGCAGGGAGCGGCTCTGGCGCTCTCGGGAAGGTGGGCCGCGGCACGCTCTCTGTCCTCCGCACGAGGTCCAGGCCCGGGGAGCTTCCCCGAAGGCCTGCAGCAGGGGCAGGGCCGGCCTCGCGGAACGCTGACCCTGGCCTGCCCTGATTCCGGGGTCACCAGCCTGGCTGGTTCCGCGGCCGTGGCTGCCGGAGCGGCCTGCGGGGTGCGACTGTCTGTACAGCGGGGAAACGTCTCTTCCAGGTTTTGTCCAGACCCGGACGCTTGCATCATTTTGACACAAGTTACTGCAAAGCATGACTTCTATTGCAGTGTTTTAAAATTTTTTTCCTCTGCTCAAGATGTTGTCCTCATTAAAGATGTGTTTGTTAGCTTACTGTGCCTTTGTGGATCTCCACACACTCATATTTCCGCCCTGCCTAACCGGTGATACGTATTCGGGGGACTGCAGCACACTCTGCCATGGAGCAGCTGGGAGAGGCTGTGCCGCTGCCAGGCGGCTCTCCCACCGCAGCCAGCAGAGGCAGTGTGTGCCGAGGCTATGCTTCTGGATGCCCCGTGACGGTGACTGTCCTGACCACGGGACCAAGACAGCTGAGGGGGGACCAGCAACTCACAGAGACAGTTGTGTTTTTGCTTTGTGTACCGTGTAATTATCAATGCTGCTTTAGTTTCTCCACTGAATTCCAAAGCTTCTGGAATTTTATGACCGTAGAGTAGTACAGAGCTATATCTGCATAGGACACTCTTGGTGAACAGCAGGGAGCTGGCTGCCAGCACCACCAGTCAAGGGAGGAGCGGGGCTTTTTCTGAGGTCCGGGTTGATTCCTTCCCCCCAGCAGAACCGAGGACATGCACGAGTGGTCCGGATCTTGAGGATAAGAAACGGAAGTAAAAGTGGACCAAGGCAGCATACTGGCAAGGCCAACCTCGTAGGATGGTAAAGAAAGAATGTCAGTTAGGAATGACGATTTCAGACTGTGGCAGATTATAAAATTAAAATTTAAATTTCATTGGAATTTAAAGTTACACTTAATGGGGCAAAGTGTTTTCAAATGTGCTTTGTGGTACCTCTCTGTATATTAAACTGACATAACTGTCACTACTTGTAGTCACTCTGAAGAGGTAATCTTAGTCTGTTATTAAATTATGTGTATTAATTTTTAATTAGACATAATTTTAAATGGAGTTGCTATCTGTGTTTCCTTTAAATAGTTCTTACTGTTGCTATCTTATTTCTGGTCAAGGTGTAACAGTTCCACTTAAAAGAAACATTAAACTCTTTAGGGATTCACATCTTTTTAAGTTTACTGTTTATTATTTTTCTACAATTGGCACAAATATCCTAGTAACTCAAAATATAAAATTATATGTCTTTAAGTTGAGTCTGTACAATAAAAAACATAGAGGAGAATTGACACTGAGTGTCTATCAAGCACCACGGATGACATAGTCTGAACTGCGACTGCTTCATTCAGGCCTGGGAATGCAGCAGGGAGTACACTTCTCTCCCAAGAGAGAGGAGAAAGCTAAGGTGAAAGGACTGATTTAGTCAAAATTCTGCAAAAGAGGCTGACAAGCAAAACATGAATTAAAAGGTATGTTTTTGGGTTTTAAAGTTGACCTATTTTGTTTGTGTGGAAACGTTTCCTTTCTTGTATAATTCTTTCTTGTCTAATTCTTTAGTTTAGATATGAACTAAAAATGAGTTATTTTGGCATATACTGCCATAGTAGAACTGTTTTAAATTTTATATCCATATGAAAGAAGCAATATAACACAGCTCTTCTTAATAATAATTTGAATATTAGATGTGAAATTGTGTGGTTTTTGTATGGAGACTAGAAATACCTTTATTTTATTTAATTTTTACTTTAATACTCCAGGAAAAAAATTCATAATATCCAAAGTCATCACATGGGAAATTATCTGATTATATACTAGTCAGACCTAACACAGTAATGGGTATAACATACGATGTTTCACTGAAAGTATTCCATTGAATTAACCATTATGATTTCTGAGTGTATAGGGCTTGTGATACTGCTCAGTGGTAGAGTGCTTGCATAAAACATAATCTAACCCTGAAAGATAAGAACAAAAGCAGAACAACAAAATCGCACCCACACACCTGCACGCACACATGCATGCACTTACTTTTGAAACATCTCCTGAACAAAACCACATTCCTTAAAGTTATTCTTGAATACTTCACTAAAAATTGCACATATAATAAAATGTCACTTTAGTAAGACACTAAATTTGCTAATGATTGAAACGAACTCTGAGACTACTTTTTCTCATGATGGACATAACATTCTCTCACTTAGCTGTCACAGAACAGCAAGGTGGCAGATGATTTTCCTAATAGAACTCCAACTGCAGATACCATAGTTTACATGCTGTTCCCTCCAGGGCCTGCTACCCACTACCCACAGTAGGGCTTCTACATGGGTTTTGGAACTAAAGTTTTGTGTACAGCAATATGTCCAAACTCTACATCAACATGACAGAAACTGATTGTCAAAGATAAAAATGTGCACTGAATTGCAAAAGTAGACTAGGAGATAATTTCGCTTTTATATCTCTGGAACAAAACATCGGACACTTGCCACTTAAAGGAGCAGAGGATTTCGCTCAGAGCTTTGGGGGCTCCGGTCCCTGGCACCTGGCTCCGTTGCAGGATGGTGGGTGGAATGGGGCAGAGCTGCTCTCTTTGCAGTGGCTGGGAAGCAGGGCACAGGGCACAGACCAGCAAGAGGCAGAACTTCTGAGGCGTTCAGGGCCCAGCAGCTAACAGAACTTTCAGCCAGGATGGCACAATCCCGTGATAAGCTCAGTGCCCCATGATCTGTTATCTCCCCCGGAATCTCAATCGAATCGAGTTGAGAATAGGATGAATCAGAATAGCACCATTCTTTCTTGTTCTAGTGTCTACTTGATTGCAGGGTAAAAAATTTTATTTTCTATTTTGAAAAACTGTACTCTAAACACATTAACATAATGAGTATATGAAAACTTATGTTGAAGATAAAATATTTAATGTGCTTTTACAGGTTTTAAAAGAAAGCTTTGAAGGTTTGATCCTTAAAGATCATGTTTATTCTAAAAATTTAAGTATACTTGTTGGGAGATAACAGATATTTATTTTATACTTAGTATGCTAGAAATATTATCAGTGGTTGTTTTTCTCTGAAAGTATTACTTTTTGACAGCAATGGAGATAGAGTCATGAATTTTGTCTTTGAATTTTTCATCATCAGTGGCTGCTCTTTATAATATAAAACAACTTTGGTCTCTTGGAGTCAACACACTTGGCCGTGGTTTATGGTCATGGTCGAAATGTTCCTTTGTAGACTTACGCAGTCAGTTATCTTCTAGTCCTAGAATGCAGAGAATGGTGTCATCAGAGATGGCTGAAAAGTAGTTTCCTGTGAAGCATTTAATCTATTTACCCCAAACTGTATTTCACTATTAAGAATATCATAGTATTTTGTTAACATAATAAGTACATCTTCCAATTTTTGAGAATTACTTTTTGATTCTTGATCATATAGTACAATACATTGCCCTTTAAGTATGTTTGGTTGTGTGTGTTGCTTTCAATTGCCAACATTTTATTGAAGATTTTATGTGTACATTCATGAAATTTAGTCAGAGAGACTATAAATTTGTATTTTGATTTTTTGTCATGTTTTGATATCAAGGTTTCCTTGGCCTCGTAAGATATGATCAGAGGAGGCCTCTGCAATCATTTCTGTATTAGAATTGTTCCTTAGAGCTTCAAGGATTTATCAGTGAAACTTCTAACCCTCTACATTTTGGGGGTGGTGCAAGATATCTACAATAAAGACAATTACTTTGAAAGATAAACACTATTTAGATATCCATATTTTTACCTGTGTTGATTGAATTAACTTGAATTCTTCACACAGCATGTTTATTTTTCTAAATTTCTATTTTAAAATATATTGACATAGAAGTGTTAATAACTTGAATTATTATCATAATTAATGTCTTTAGGGGCCATAATGATAGCACCTGTTTCAATTGATGGTGAAAATTTTGAGTTGTCTTCTAGTAATCTGTCTTGGTTAATTTTCTCTCATTGCTGGGACAAAATACTTTACACCCAAAATTAAGGAAGGAAAGGTTTATTTCTCTTACAGTTTGTGGAGGTTTCAGTCCATATTTGGCTGGTTACAAAGAAGAGTGGCACATGGCAGAGGGCTACAGCTCATGGTGGCAGAACACAGCAAAAGCAACAACCACTAAAAGGGAGGAATGGCTATAAGCAGCCTCTTCCTCTGCCTTACATATGCAAACTATCCACCCCAGGGCAGGTGTAGCTCTCACACCCATAATCAATCAAACTCTAAAAGTCTGCCCTATGACCGCATGAGGCTTTTTGGGGACACCCACACAAACCATAACATTCCACCCCTGGCCCCCCAAAGACTCATGCCCATCCCTTTATACAAACAGC
>NW_004955554.1:1904701-1907600 GCF_000276665.1 Chinchilla lanigera | reverse complement strand
AAGCTTTCCTCTCTCTTGGCCACAGGAGTCGAGTGCCTGGATCACTGGGCACTCTGAGTCCAATTCTGAGGAACAAATCCTCTATGCTGCTGCCATTCTGGAACCTGGTGCGGCCGCCGCCGCCATTCTGGAACATGGCACTTAGCAGCTTTCTTCTCAGAGCAAGGTCTTTCACCTTTGCCGTTTTGAGGATGCAAAGGGTGGAGACTTGCTGCTTGTGATGCCCTCAGGCCATCTTTTTCATTCTCTTGCTCCTTCTCAGCAATGGAGATCTCCTCAGCTCCACCTTTGCAGTCCACAGCTTTACTGGAGCTTCCTTTGTGGCCAAACTCACAACATTTTAAATCACCCTGCTGGGCTCTTTGCTCTTGATTTTCAATATAAATCTGGCTAAAAGCCCCCAACAATAGCCATGCCACTTCCCTAACGTTTGACTGCCTTGAAATTTCTTTTGCCAGATTAACCAATCCACTGTTGCCCTTAATCTCAATCTTAGGCAAAGTCTCTGGACATGAGCAAACTATCCACTCCAGGGTGGGTGTAGCTCTCACACCCATAATCAATCAAACTCTAAAACTCTGCCCCATGACTGCATGAGGCTTTGGGGGGACACAAAGGCACAAACTACAACATAATCTTTTAAAGTATCTTGTTTGGGCTTGGTTAAATTTTTGTTTTCATTCTATTTTATTGGTTTCTATTCTTGTATTCATTATTTTTCTTGTATTTGCCATGAATTTATTTTTTGACTTTCTTAAGGTAAATTCTTAGCTAAATTTGTTAAACTTTCTTTTTTGCTTTGCTATAAACCACCTAATCTATTTACACTAGGTCGCTGCTACTCAACATTTTGAAATCTTATATTTTAATAATCATTTAATTTGAAAGATTTTCTAACTTGTAAGTGACTTCCCTTCTGTTCAGTGGATTAATTAACAAATATTTCCTAATATTTGGAACATTTTTCAGGTTTGCCTCTAGAGGTAGTTTTTTATGCGGTGCCTCAAAAGCCAGAGAATATTATATGTAAGATTTAATTGTTTAAAATTTGTAGAGGTTTGCTATATAGTTATCCATATGGTCTCTTTGGTCTATCTCTTGCTATATAATCATCCATATGGTCTACCCAAATGTTCTATTAAGTATAACCTGAGTATACTTAAAACAGTATGTGTTCTCTATCAGTGAAATACTGTGTTCTATAAATAAAAGTCAATTCAAATTCATAGAGAATCTTTCATATATTTTACCATAATTTTTCTTTGTGTTGTTTATTTACTCAAATTATGATAAAGGACAAGGTGATACAAATCTTTGTTGTATGTGGACTTGTCTTTCTTTAAGATTCTGACAAGTTTTATGTTTGTTTTGTTTTGTTCATTTCATATACTATGAAGTCTTTAGCTAGTGCCTACATATTTATAACTGTCAAATTTTTCTGATGTATTGATCTTTTGAACACTTGCAATTTATCTTTATCCACATGTCTACCAGGGAAGTGAACTTCCTTTGTTCTTTGGACCCCTTATCTCTTGCATCGTTTACTTTCTTCTGTGAAGACCCACATAAAGTTTCCTGCAGTGTGGGTCAGCCGGTTGCATGATGCAGGGTGTGAGGCCCTGGGAGAACGTTGTGGTGTGACCTCTGCTGGGATTACGATTAGACTCCGTTTTCAGGGCCTCTCCCTAAACCTGTGAAGGCCCTATTTGCCCAATGGCATCAAAGCTTCCCAGTTTTGTTTGCTTGAAAATGTTTCTATTTCACTCTCTCTTCTAAATGTTATTTGCTTTTACATATATTGTATATAATTCTATGTTGCAGTTTTATTTGCATTTCTTCCCATGATTTAAAGGCATCATTCTAGCCCATTGTTTCTGACCTCTAACATGTATGTGCATGTGTGTGCGTGTGTGTATGTGTGCATGTGTGTATGTGTGCATGTGTGTGTGTTAGGTGGGTGTATGGTGGCAGGTGCAGCAGTCAGTCCCACTCCTGCTCACTCTATATCTGTGCCATTTGTTTGTTCTAGCTGTTTTGAATATTTTCTCTTAATTTTTAACTTTAGTAGTGTGGTTACGATGTGTGATATTCTTTGTAATAATCCAGCTCCTGCTTTGTGTAGTTTCTTGAGCCGTAAGTTAGCATTTTCCTCCGGATTTGTAGCCAGCACTCATTTTCCTAGGCTGTGTCCTTTGTTTCTCCACGGGGTTGCAGTTACTTGGACACTGATGCTGACTTCATGTACAGGCCCGCAGCACCCAGTTGGCTTTGAGTTAATATCTTACTCTGTGGAAATAATTTCTTCGAGACTCACTTCCTACTTTTACCTACTCTTGGTTTACTGACTCTTTACTAACCTGATGCTAACACTATCCAGGAATTACTGGTGCTTCATCGTACTTATTGAAGTTTCAACTGCACGGATTACTTATGTAACTTTCCCAGTGGAATTCTCCTTCAGTTCATTCTTTCTGTCTATATTTTCCTTGAACCTACTTAATCTGCTTGTTTCCTTACAGCAGTAGCTAAATCACCTAAATCTTGATTTTTATTGGGAAATTGTTTTCCTTTTGTACTGAGTTTGATCACATTCTCTCGTTTTGACACCTGGTTGAACTTTGCTTGCATATGGACAGTAGGAGCAACACGCAATAGACACTTAGATTTCTATGTTCTTCCTCTGAAGAGGGTTTGGCTTTTTTCTAAGAGGCAGACAATTTGATAGGACTTGAATCCAAGCTCACCTTGAGAGTCTATTTGCTGTAGTTGTGGAAAACTCTCTCTTCTGTGTGGTACAGTCCATGGTGGCAGACATAAAAGGAACTGATACATGGAAAAAAATGACAATCAGGTATGGAATGCAACTTAGACAATGTATGATGCCAGTAAGTTAACAGTG
>NW_004955554.1:1899537-1903945 GCF_000276665.1 Chinchilla lanigera | reverse complement strand
TATAAATCTGAAGAAAGGAAGTGGTATAAACTCTTAATTATGTAAGAGAATTTTGCTCTTTTTTTGCCTGATCACTTCATGTTTCTTGATTGATTCTAGTGTCTATCCCTTAAATGACTCTCTCCATTTGAGGTTTCATAAGACATAGTAAAGAAAGACAGATAGTGATTATATGTTAAATTGATTGTTTCATTTACACCAATGCTTTTTAGATTAGCAAGAGTTATTCATGCATTTTTATTATTGTGACTACTTAGTGAGTATGAATGAAATTATTGCAAATTTAATGCTTTGAGTAATAGATGGAAATAAGAGCGTTTTGGTATAAAATTCCTGGAAGAAGATGTGCATTAGTGAAAATAGATAGTAGGGATGCCACTGTGACGGTGATAGTGATCACTTGCTGCCTACAAGATTTGTGTGCATGTCGTACAGCAAAGCATTTTTATTTTCTATCACCAGTTCAGTTAACTGTGATACATATAAAGTAAGTATGCAATAGAATTTAATTTTTTCAAAGTTTTGCTATTCTAATTACTTCAAGTAATTCTGATTTAATGAAAGCCTATTTTGTAACAAACATTATATTAGATGATTTAATGATTGAAATTATTTAATCAACATAAAGTTTTATTAGCCTTACTTTAAGTGTGAGAAATTTAAGATTTAAGGACCTCATTTACTTCCAGATAATGATACAATCTTTAATACTAGATCATTTGATTTATACTAGAACAGAATCTATGAAGATAACATGAGCTAATTACAAAAATTTTTTGAAATTCCTATATACAGTAGTTACTAAATGTGTCAAAATACATATGAGATTTTGATTCCCTAATGTAAAAACAATAGTGTGAAAAGACTCTTTTAAGAGAGTTCAATTAAGTGGCAATCAGAAGTATTTTTAAGTATCAATAATTTATTTGAAGCCTATATTGTGTTTTAAAATATAAATCAGATATTAACTTCTTTAATCGTAAAAGAATTTGGAAATATGCATAATAGTAGAATGATTTAAAATAAACATAAAATGATTTGTTTAGTCAGTGTTATGCACTACATAACTACACTAGAAATTTACATTTTTCATTCTTCATTGTAATTAGAGTCTTTAGCCAAAACTGAATATATCAAACAGAACTTCAGACTTAATTACATTTTCTGCACTTTACATATATACGTTGTTAGGCAGTCTATTGATACCTGTGTTTCAGAGTGCTAACCCTGAAACAAAACTTGTTATTTATCGTTCGGAAATGCTGAGGGTATGTGCTCCTTAGAGCAAGGTCCGGTGAACAGTGCTGAAGCGTAAACACGTTTCATGTTTGGATTTACCAAGTGTTTCACAGTGTGAATAATACTGTATAGTACAGTCAGGGACCTCATCCTGTCCTCCTGTCTCCTTCCCCAGTCCCACCTCGTGCTCCGCAGTCCACTGCCACTTCCTCTGGAGTTTCCATCACCAACGTCCCCCTGTCGGTGTCCACCAGGCCAGCGCGTTCTGTGCAGAGAGCATTCCTTTAAGTCAGTGCTAGGGAAGTAAAATATTTCGGGTCTAGTTTCCATAAAATTCTATGGTTACCTTTGGGGTTCACTTCACACAGACTCCCTAAGTCTTAAGTAAAAAATGTCTTTCTACCTTATCTTGCTCCAAGCTTCTTTTTTAAGTAATAATGTATTTAAGTTATAAACTCCTATAAAAATATACTTCTGTGATACATTTACAGTATTGCAGATACGTTTACAAAAGTTTCATACACATTAAGATATTTAATCCTGTAATAGGATAGATATCACTAATTATCCACCTTTAAACTGTAATTCTGAGACAAATGTGTTCATATGACTTTCTTATGAATGTAATTCTTGGTTCTCTTATATAACTTATTGAAGCTTTTCCTACAAGTTCCCAGTGTGCAGGCAGCAACCCCCTCTGAAGTTTTACATCCTCATAAGCACTCTCTGAAGTGATGCTACAACAAAGTGTTTGGTTCTCCATACTTTTAATTCCAATTGAACCACATGACTTTTTATTCTCATTAGAAGAATTTTAAAAATCTTGTCACAAGAACATGTTAATGTGCTAATGAAGCTAATGGAGACCACAGCCCCACAGTAAAATGTAATATAGTGTGTACTTCAAGCACCAAACTAATTTATCCTGATCATAGAATAGTTCTGCTGAAAGGCAAGTAGAAGTCTTACTTTTCTAACCCTCTAAAATATCACTCATTTTATTTTGAGTGAACAACATACTGATACGTATGTAATACATATATATATATACACACATATATATTATCCTTCATCTTTTATGACATCATAATTGATCTACATTCTGTTACCCTGGAAGGTAGTAGGAATGCATTTCCATTTGTTAATATAAATACAATATTTCAATTTAACTCAAAATTTGTTTTTCTGTAAACTTCATCTTATTGCTTTCTCATTCTCTTAAAGTTAAAGTTGAAATTTATTCTTTGAATCCCTCTTTATTTCCTTCTTGTGTTTTACAACTAGTTAAATTCTGCAGTGTTGGTTGGTCATTATTACTGACAAAACAAAATGAAACAATCTCCTTCTCTGCTGACTTCCAGCCCGTTGCTGGTTTTACTTCTGTCCTGGTTTCTCCTTAGCTTTCTGTTTTGCCAGTTCATCCACCACTAACCACCGCTAGGTTTGGTGCGTTAGCATTAGCCCTGTTCTGTTTTTATTTTTTATTTTTTTCAGATGAGCATATCCAGCCCTGAGTTAAGAGCTAATGACTATATCCACAAATTATTGTTATTATAATTATCATTAATTATTACCATTATTATCATTATTATCTATGGTGGTGTCTTACTTTTCACAGGTACAAAATATTGGATGCCTACACATTATATTAAATGAGGAGAGGTTTATTTTATCTCATAGTCTGCAGAGTTCCCTCTTGTAGTCAGCCGGCTGCAGGGCGGGGCAGAATGGTAGAGGAGAAATAGCCTGAGGTTCGGCTGGCAGGAAGCAGTGTGTGCTCAAGACAGGTGAAGGGATTATATTATATTATAGAAAAGCAGCATCTCCCAGTAGGACAAAGCCAGATTTGTTTCCTGTCTGGTCTGTTCACCAGGGCTGCTCTGCATACTGTGTTTCCCTGAAAATAAGACCTAGCCAGAAAGTAATCACCCTTGAAAACTGGGGATCAAAGTTCCCAGCCCTAATCAGCCTCTCTTTGCCTTGCCTGCTTTACAGAGTGGCCAAGCAAGAGAACAGTGATGCCAGGTAAGAATGGGCCGACTGGGCTGGCATTTCTGATCTCAAATTTTCAAGGCTGATGACTTTCTGGCTAGGCCTTATTTTTGGGGAAAGAGGGTAACTAGCGAGGACAAGGGGGATGACACAAGTGGGAGGCTCCTGCCACTGGCTCTTCTATGGGTAATGACGTCCTTTCTCTCTGACCCCTGAAAGTGGTATTTTCTGTCAGTGTTCAGGAAGGAGGGATGACATAACACCATAAATATGTGGATAAATAGCTGACCATTCATACTTCTTGACAGCTGGAATTCATCTTATCTAGCAACTAACTGCACACAGTGTTTAAGCTGAGTTTAATTTGGACAATCACCTCTAAATAAAATTTTGTTCCAAAATCCAGTGACTTAATTCATGTTTTTATATGCATATGTTGGTTTTAAATTGCAGTGCTGCAGCATGTCATTACATAATACTGCAGGTAATCACATAGCTATCCACAGTTTTTCATACTGCCTAAAATAATTGGATAAACTTGAATGGCAAAACTAAATGAGGTCCCATTTACTAATACATTTTATCAAGCACAAAAATAAATTTTTTTTAATAATTGTATACTTTTGACCCTGGACATCTTCAGGAAGCCCAGTGAGTCTTGGCTCTGTCTCCCTGACCAGCGTGTGAGGCAGGCGAAACCTCGGGGCACCCTCGGGGGCCTCAGTGGCTACCTGCCCACCCATAGTGTGTGGGCCCAGGCTGGGCTGAACCCCAGACATCTTCAGGAAGCCCAGTGAGTCACAGCTTTGCATCTCTGATCAGCGTGCAAGGCAAGCTAAATGTCAGGCACCCTCTGGAGCCTAGGAGGCTCCCCACCACACTGATAGTGTGTCTTCTGGGGCTCAGCTGAACATCAGACACCTTTAGGAACCTGGTGAGCTACTCTGGTGCCTCCCTCATTAGGGTGTGAGGCACATGGATCCCTGGACAACTGGGGCCTTGGTGGTCACTGCCAGAACAACTCACACGCCCCTGGTAGCTCAGCTGAAACCTGAACATAGTCAGCAGCCCCTGGGAGTTCACTCTCACCCCTCCCCTTCCAGTGTGGGAAGCAGGCTCTGTCCTGGGCAATATCTGAAGCCTCGGTGAACTCGACTTGCATCCCCTCCTACTCTTA
>NW_004955554.1:1897107-1899219 GCF_000276665.1 Chinchilla lanigera | reverse complement strand
CATCAACACAGAAGAGCCTGGAAGTCATACACCTGAAATTCCTGAAATGATAGCAACTGAAGTAAAGAAACAACTCCATCAGGCCATAGAAAACATCAGATCAGAAATAATGTCTCAGGTGAGAAAGGAAATGATAACAATAATGAAAGAAATGTTCAGCATATCCAAAGATGACATAGACAAAAAAATAGACGAGCATAGACAACTTTAGGGAACAATATAGAAAAGAACTAGAAGATATGAAACAGATGCAAACATATCCAGGAACTTAAAAATTCCATTGAAAGCTTTCAAAACTGTCTGAATGAAGCTGAAGTTAGACTTTCAGACCTTGAAGACGGCATTGACACTAATGAATGTGAAAGGAGGGATCTCTTAACAACAAGAAGGAACCAGGAAATAACAATTCAACAACTGCAAAATGAAGCAAAGAGAAACAATGTCAGATTAATAGGTATTAATGAAACAGCAGGTGTCAACACAAATGACATAAAAAGACTATTTGCAGAAATAATAGCAGAAAATTTCCTAGGCATGGAAAAAGAATCAGACATCCAGATAAGTGAAGCATATAGAACTGCAGTTAATCACAACCAAAGCAAATCTATCCCCAGATGTATGTGATCAAGATCCTGGAAACTCAACAAAAGCTCAGAATATTAAAAGCTATTAGAGAAAACAAAACAGATCACCTATAAAGGAAATCCTATCAGAATTACAGCAGACTTCTCAACACAAACCATAAAGGCAAGAAGAGCTTGGAGTGAAATATTTCAAGTACAGAAAGAAAACAACTTCCAACCCAGATTGATGTACCCTGCAAAAATATCTTTCAAATTTAATGGAGAAATAAAAATATTTTCATGATAGAGAACAACTGAAGAAATTCATGAGCACTAAGCCAATCCTACAAAGAGTACTAAAAGATATTCTAGAAAGAGATAAAACAGACCGCAACTTTAAGAACAACAACAGAAAGGAACCACCAAGCAGAGCAAGCAATTAAATGGAGGGAAAAAGGAGGATCCAACAGCAGGAAAATATCATAACAAAGATAGGCCAGTACATATCAGTTAACACCATCAATGTAAATGGTCTCAATGCACCAACCAAAAGAAGCAGACTTGCAGAGTGGATTAGGAAACAAAACCAAACTATATGCTGTATACAAGAAACACATTTAACTCAAAAGGAGTTAATTAATTTAATTATGATGGTATTAATTCAAAGATTGAAAATTAAAGGATGGAAAAGAATACTCCATGCAACAGGAACCCAGAAAAAAGCAGTGTAGCTATTCTGTTTGCAGACAACGTGAACTTCAAACCAAGAACAATCAAATGAGATAAAGAAGGTCACTACGTACTTGTGAAAGGGAAGCTTCAAGAGGAAGAGAGAACAATCGTAAACATCTATGCACCAAATATAGGATCACCCACCTATATAAGACAAATTCTAACAGACATGAAAAATAAATAAGTAGCCACACAATCGTAATGGGACTTTAACACACCATTGTCACAAAGAGATAGATCAACTAGACAAAAAATTGGGAAAGAAATAACAGAACTGAACCAAGTGTGTGAACATATGGACTTAGAGGACCTTTACAGAGTGTTCCACTATAAAGCATCAGAATACACATTCTTCTCAGCTGCACATGGGACATTCTCTAAAATAAACCATATACTACTACATAGAACATGTTTAAGTAAATGCAAAGAATTGAAATTGTCCCATGTATACTACCAGACCATAGTGCAATGAAATTGGAAATTCACGACAAAAGGAAACACAAAAACTTCATAAACAGTTGGAAATTAAATAACATCCTCCTGAGCAACCAATGTGTCACAGATGAAATCAAAGTAGAGATGAAACACTATTTACAATCAAATGAAAATGGAGATACAACCTAGAGGAACGTGTGGGATGTAATGAAAGCAGTCCTCAGAGGGAAATTTATAGCAGTGAACTCCCACCTTAGGAAAACAGAACAAGCACAAATAAACAATCTTATGCTGCACCTCAAGTTCCTAGAAAAGAAGAGCAAGTCAAACACAAAGCCCAAAGAAGGCAGGAAATTATAAAGCTCAGAGCAGAAATTAATGC
>NW_004955554.1:1885182-1894072 GCF_000276665.1 Chinchilla lanigera | reverse complement strand
TTTGTGATACTGGTATGCTGCTACTGTTCTATTTTTTGTTTGTTTCTCATGTACTACTTTCTTTAAAATAACAAAAGGAATTGTATATTTTTGCAATGTAATTTATAGTGAATGTTTTTTGCAAATAATTTTCTGAGAGTCGAAAGGACAGTAATTGTAATTAAGGTAATGATTAAGTCATTTTGACGCTACTCTACAGTGCCTGCCTGCCAGGCCTTCTGCTCCACAGTGAGGGTGGCACAGTGACCTGGGTATCAGTGTTTGTGGTTAAGGCCACGAGCACAGACAACTAACAAATAATCATCAAAAATGTAAAAACCAATTGTGAATTTATCAACAACTAAAAACAAACAGGATAAATTAATAACAACAAAGGAGACATGTTATCCAACAACAGAGTCAGTGCACTCAGGGCCGTGTGGGAGATGCTGTGCTGTGAGTGTACCAGCGTGTGATCGCTGAGAGGACCGCAAGGTAGGAAAAACCAGCACTGTGGGATGGATAGCCCGTGCTGTGGACAGAGCTTGCTGCCCCAGAAGGGAGACAGGTTTTGACGTAAAACTCTCCTGTGATATTTCCAATTATTAGACCATATGTCTGCTTTACCTTTGTGAATGTTAACCTATAGTGTAAAATATTCTAAAGGATATTTCCTAATTATTGATTTCAGATTTTAATGTGTTCAGTCTAAAATTTATTTTTTGGAAAAAGCATACTCATGATTTTAATTTAGCATCTTTTCATCATTATAAGTATGTAGAAATTTTCCAAAGTAGGAAAGATACTCTGTTTGCAATTACTCTTTTCCATGCATTCAAAAACCTGAAAATATTGTCTGAGAGGTGAAGACTTTGTAGCCTTCTATCCCAAAGCAAGGAAACCATAGAAAAATGGCCTTTCCAGAAAGAGAAAGAATACATATTCACTTATAAAATAAGTATAGAACACCTTCATTTTAACAACTGCATGAAAACAAGTATATGGAGTGTTGATGCTTGAATAAGTACTAAGAAGCAATTAAGACTTTTTAGTCCTTCATGGCAGAGTTCCTCCAGATAAAACTGTCCAGTGTGTGCAATCAGACAGCACCGTGATACCTCAGGTCCAAGCTCCAACTCCCCACTGTCCCCACAGCAAACTCTGGAAGGAATCTGCTGGTGTTCCTACCTCTGCTTCACAGTGGAACTGAAAATCCAACGTGGAAAGACTTGTCCCCTGGAGAACGGCTCAGCGTGGCTCTGGTGTGGACACAGGGTGACTTTCAGCCGACCTCCACCCAGCACTGTCCACATCCAGACCTGCAGATAGAATGTTAGCCATGACTTCAGAGAAAGTTAATGATGCCAGTGGTAAAGCTAAGAGAAAAACTGTGAGAACCACCACAGAGTTAAAGAAAGAACAATTGGGAAATTTGTTAAAGTCTTGGAAAGATGAGTTTATCAGTATAAGTTTGGGGCCAGTTATTTTGTTTTCCATTATTTCTGATAGGGAAAATATGTTGATATTTGTGGTATTTGAGCACCTATTTTGAATGAATTGAGTTTGACAAATGAAGTATCACTGCATACCAAAACACAGATATTCTTTGTCTGTAATAGAATTATGCCTCACATTCTGTTATAATTTATAAATTGCTTCCCAAAGCATCACTCAATTTGTTCTTGTGCAAAAATGCAAAGGATTTTTAAATTCCCATTTTATGCATTTGGAAATTGAGCATACAGGAAAGGTGTAACATTCCCTGATTTCTTGAAACTACTCAGTGACAAAACTAATTCAAATCCAGGCCTCTATTTTCAAATCTTTATGATCTAAATAAATAATTATATGTGTGTTTTTCCAGAGATCACAAAAACCACAAGACTTCTTTAAAGAAGCACAATTTAATGGGAAATATATTATACACACATGGAGATACAATGTCATCTGACAAAAATGGAGGAAAGAAAAGGAATAGAGAAAAAACATGTAAAGATGTCAAATATCGACATCCTGTGGACACGGCAGATGTGTTTTGCTGGATACAGCTATGCACTAAATTAGAGAGTTGGCAAAAATTTCAGATTAGGGACAGAGCAAGAACTAGCTGGCACTATTCTGGTCCTCCAAACCAATTATATCTTTTTCTTTGTGATCAGTTAAAGAGGAAATTATGCCTTTCCATAGGACTTCTGAAGAGAGAGTCATGCAGTCTTTGCCTAAAATTCACAGTGGCTGGTAAAAGAGGCGCTCCATAAGCATTTTCTGAAAGATGAATTGTCATGGAGAAGGTTTTAATATGCTACAATTTTTAATCTTCTCCATTCTCATCACAGAGTCAGACAGGATAAAAATAAGTCACTGTGTTAGGGGTGACATTGTTCCAGCCATCACATATTGCAGTTAGCACAGAAGTCCCACTCTTGCCTGACTTTTGAGGGCAGGTGAGACTACAGCAGCAGAAGCTGCAGCAACACACAGATGGAGATCCTCATCCTCTCAAGCATGGCATGTACCTTGACATGTGACACACATTTCTTGACTGTGATGCATGTCTTATCAAGACATACAGGTCCTTCCCTAAATCTTTAGGGTGATACTAAACAGCAGATGGTTCCATTTGTGCAGCTTTTCATCACTGTTGCCCCACTGGCCGTCATCAACCTCATCATGGCACTGAGAAAGAGCCTGTGTTTTAGTTTCTGCACAGCAAGATGTCTGCTCTTCATTTATTGAATTATCACCATTTTTACTGAGTAGCATTTCCAAAGAATTTTCAAAACATTTTAATTTAACCTTCACAACCACATAAGAAAAAAATTGGATCACCAATATTGCCTCGTTTTTTATTCAATTTTTCAGTGCCTGGAATCAAACCCACAGCCTCATGTAAGCTAAGCCTATGCTCTAGCACTGAACTAAACCTTTATCATTATTTCCTTTTTTAAAATAAATTAGATCATTTGTCAGGCTCAACATTTATAGATTTTAAAGTTAAGTTTTTAACTCTTCCAGCATGACCCTAAATACTTGTGGTACCCAATACTCTGCATTTTGCAAGGAAGGTTAACAAGCTGTTGCTGCTCATACAAAGAAAACTATTCTCCATGTCTAGATGGAACCTAGTGCCCATTTCCTATGAGAAGAAGAGTCTCCATTTCTTTTTTGGCGTTGTTGTCAGTGCAGGTCACCTCTATGCTGACTACTATGAGAATTCTACAAGAAATTTATAGAAGATATAAATCCAATACTCTTCAAACATTTTAAAGCAATGAAAAGGGAAGCAATACTCCCCAACTCATTCCTGGAGGCAAGTATTTCCCCGATACCAAATCTAGAGAAAGACCCAACCACAAAAGAGAACTACAGACCAAAATCACTAATGAACATAAATGCAGAAGTCCTCAATAAGATACTAGCAAACAGAATTCAACAAATTGCCAAAAAGATTATACAATATGACCAGGTGGGATTCATCCCAGGAATGCAGGAATGGTTCAACACATGAAAATCAATAAGTGTAATACATTATATCAATAGAGCCAAAGACAAAAATCACAGGATCAATAGATGCAGAAAATGCTTTTGATAACGTACACCACTCATTCATGATAAAAATCCTATAGTAAATCAAAATAGATGGTTTTTACTTCAATACAATAAAAGCCATCTATGACAAATCAACAGCCAACATCATACTAAATGAACAAAAACTAAAAGCTTTCACTCTAAAATCAGAAACAAGACAAGGATGTCTGCTATCACCACTCCTGTTTATCATAGTTCTAGAAACATTAGCTGGAGGAATTAGACAAGAGAGAGAAATAAAAGGAATAAGGAGAGGAAAGGAAGAAGTTAAACTATCTTTATTCACAGACGACATGATACTTTGCATGGAAGAGCCCAAAAACTCCGCCAAAGGACTCCTAGAGTTAATAACCAAATTCAGTTGTATGGCTGGATACAAGGAGTACTCAATAATCAATAGCATTCTGGTACACAAACAACAAATTCACTGAGAGAGAAATTAGGGGAAAACACCCTTCAAAGTAGCATAAAATATAATAGGAATCCATCTAACAGAGGAAGTAAAGGATGTATATATTGAAAATTACAGTACACTGGAAAAGGAGATCAAAGAAGATATCAGAAAATAGAAAGATATCCCTTACTCATGGGCACACAGTGACAATGGCTATACTATCAAATTTTTTATACAGATTTAATATCATCCCTCTCAGAATGTCATTAGCATACCTCACATAACTAGGGAAAACATTCCTAGAATTCATCTGGAAGCAGAAGAGACTGGGAATACCAAAGGCAAACCTTCACAACAAAGGCAAGGCAGGAGGCATTACAATCCCTGACTTGAAATTATGCTACAAAGCTACTGTGATAAAATCAGCATGGTACTGGCAAAAAAAAAAAACATCCCTGAAAACCAGTGGAACAGCTTAAAAGATGCAGACACAGCTACAAAACACTCAACCAACTTAACTTTGATAAAGGGGCCAAACATGTTCACTGGAAGAAAGATACCTCTTTATTAAATGGTGTGGGAAAAATTGGGTCTCTGCATGCCAAAGACTAAAACTAGACCCATGTCTGTCACCATGCACTAAACTAAAGTCAAAATGGATCGAAGTATTAAAACAGAAACATGCAGTCTACCGAAAGAGAAAGTAGGTAGAAATCTTGACGACATAGGGCTAGGCAGAGACTTCAAGAGCAGCAACCAAAGTACATGGGAAACACTTCAAGAATCAACAACTGGGATCTCATCTTATTAAAGAGCTTTTGAACATTAAAATAAGTCACCAATGGAGTGAAAAGGCAACCCAGAGAGTGGGAAAACATTTTTGCTAACTGTCCCTCAGACAAAGGACTTCTATCTAAAACATATAAAATGTTTAACAAAATCAGACCCCCACATTCAAAGACCCAATCCGAAAATGGACATCTGAGGTGAACATACTCTTCTCAGATGAACAAATATAAATAACAAATAAATAAATGGAAAAATGTTCAATATCATTGGTCATTCAAGAGATGCAAATTAAAACAACACTGAGATTCCATCTCACCCCAGAAAGAATGGCTATCATCAAGATATCAACCAATAACAAATGCTGCAGGAGCTGTAGGGGGAAAGGAAACTTCACTTCTGGTGGGAGTGTAGACTGGTGCAACCAATATGAAAATCAGTGTGAAGATTCCTCAAAAAAGTAGGAGTAGAGATCCCATTTGACTCATCTATTCCCCTTCTCGGTATTTTCCCAGAATTAAAAGCATCATACCACAGTGTTATATGTGCACTCATGTTTGTAGCAGCACAATTTGTAATAGCTAAATCTTGGAAACAACATTAATGCCCAGGGACTGGTGAATAGGTAAAAAAGATGTGGTATTTTTATATAATGGAGTACAACTCAGCTATGTAGAATGACAACCTTGAGACATTTATAGGTAAATGAATGCTGTTTGTGACCATACTTATAAATGAAATGAATCAGTTTCGCAAGTGTGAACATGACATTGTCTCCCTAGTTTAAGAAGCTGAAAGACTAAATAAAATCCAAAATGTACAATAGATATTGTGAAATGGGAAGAAACTGCTCAAAAGGAAAGAGAAACGCATTAGGGGAAAGGAGTGAAGAAGCAAGAAAAGAGAAAAATATATACATACACACACACACAAAACAGTTAAGATAATTGTGGTAGACTGACAACTGGTGGTCAACTTATAACCCCCAGCTGAACTGAGTAAGCTGGTGCTGGGTGTGAGAGGCCCACCTGGGGACTGTTGCCAGCAGCATAAAAAGCAGACCCAGAGAAGAAGAAAAAAGGTTTTGGGGAACTGAAGAAGTGTGTTGGGAGTTGAGAAACGTGGTTGGAGCTGGTGGAAGCTGTAAGGAGCTGTTGGTTGTTTTGGAGGAGCTTGTCATGCTGGCTTTCCTGATGAACTTGGCTGTTTTCATCCTTTGAGGAGCTCGGGACCTCACTGGCACTGAGAATGGCTTTGGTTTTCTTTGGGGGAGCTCTGATCCTCACTTTGAGCATCACCTCTTAGCTCCGGAAGGGAAGATGGTGCATTGCAGGTCTCCCAGAGAAGTCTGCTGCACTGGCTTCCCTGATGGGAACTTGGCCATCTTGATCACCAGAGGAGTTCAGGACCTCACTGTTGCTGAGGATGGCTATGGCACCGTTCGGGGGAGCTCTGGTTCTTCTGACCTTCACTTCCTGGCTTCAATGCAGATTCCTCAGCCTGCTAGCACAGATCCTTCATCCTGCTGGTATAGACTTCCTAGATTCCACCACTGACCCTTGGGCCTTAGCCGCACAGATCCATGAAACAGCGCTGCATGAGATATTGTTATAAGTTCTAGGCCTCCAGGTGAACTTGTGGGAGGCATTGTTATGAGCTCTAGGCCTTCAGCTGGATTCATGCAAGACATTATTGTGGGATCCAGGCCCTTGGTTAGATTCCTTGATCTATAGTCTGTGGACAGATTTCCTGCACTCTTTTGTATATCGTTCTTTGTGTGACAATTATAAACAATCATATAAAGAATGTGTCCTGTATTATATTATGTTCCCCTTGCAAAAATAAGTCCCAAACTGACACAAAAGTTATACTACTAATTGCTATTAGTTCATTAAAAAAAGGTTTATGCCTATATTGCTTGATCAGTTTTTCATGCCTATATTTTGTAATCTAAGCCACTAGTTTGAAGACAATAATACCTAGTGCACTAACCATTATTATCTCCTAATCTTGTTTTGAAATTTTACACCATTGTTTTTAATTGTTTATTCTCCTTTTCTTTAAAATAAAAAAGAACAAAAAATTAAGCATAACTAAATTAAATTTTAAAAAGTCAGCAAAAGTGAGAAACTAATTCACTTCAAATTAAAAACATACACTAGATATAGCTCCGTGGCAGACTGCTCTAAAATTCTGTGCCCAATCACAATTATTTGTCCCTATGTCCCTCTGGTGTGGCCGTCCTACCATAAGAGTGCACCCAGAGTGCATCCTGGCTGCTGCTGAGTTCTGCTTCTGTTTGACTGGAACAAAGCTTTAGTGTCCACCGTATTGGAAGGGGCCTCCGCGTGTGCACCGTTCTGGGCTGACACTTCTCTAACATCACCCACACACACACTTCAGCAGCTGAAAGAAGCCACGGATTTTCTCTTGTGACTTTCATGATATATGAAAAAAGTGCTCTATAACTTTTCCTTTGATTCTTTCTCTATATATCACGTCTTTTCTTTGCCAATCTTTTACATTTCTCTTTTTGAGGGGGCATGTTTTCTTTGGACACATTTCTAGTGTTTTTATTGTTATGATTGGTATTAACTTTATTGATATGCTTTTGATACACTGATGATTACATTCACTACAGGGAATTTGTACCTGTACTTAACATATCTACATTCTTCTTTTTTCCCATGCCCCTCCCCTCCCTTCAAATCTCCCTCCCCTCCCTATTTACAGAAGCTTTGTTTCCATTTTTTTCTTCCATTTTCTTTTTGTTTTCTTTTTCCTTCCTTCTCTTCCATCTCCTCTGTCCTCCTTCCCATCTGAACATTTCCTCCCCACTTGCTGACATCTATTTTACATCTTGGTCCTTATTTACCCTTTAGTTTCTCACATAAGAGAAACAATGTGATATTTAAATGTGTGTCTGATTTGTATAACTACCCATCAGTGGGTCAATGGATAAAGAAGATGTAGTTTTTATATGTAATGGAGTGTTGCTCTGCCATAAAGAAAGATGAGCTTGAGACATTTTCAGGAAAATGGAGGCACATCTAGTTTTTAAAAGCTTGAAAACTTTACTGAGATTTAGTTTACATATCATATAATTTATCACCTTAAAGTGTACAAGTTGATAGCTTTTAGTACATTCACATGATTGTCCTAAATCACCAAAATGAATTTTAAAAACTTTAGTGGTACACATTTGCAATACATGCAGCGTAAGTTCACCTTAGGGAGTGGGTGCATGTTCATAACACAATTTGATTCCTTTTTATTTCCATCCCTGTCCCCACCCACATCTGTCTCTTTGTTTCTGTACCCCTATCGGATCAATAATATCCCTTAGTTATTGGGAGCTGATCAGGTCTGCAGTATCCCAAAGGAGTGTAGACAATGGCTAAATACAAAGAAATAAATGGAATAATTTGAGGGCTCCAGGAGGAGCCTTCACAGGGAATTCAAGATTCTCTCGGGACTAAGACCAAGACTTTCTCTGTGTGGCCTGTATTTGTTTAGTTATCAGAAGAAGGGAAGGGAGTACTCAAGAAGGGCAGAAGCACTCAAGGACTTCTCCAGGTAAGGTATTAAGTTAACCCACCCAGGAGTGAGATGCCCGAGGCTACAGTCTTTATCTAGTTGAGTTTGGATACAGGTGTCCTTGGCTGTGATCTTGTCTTAACCATTGAGGCTTTCCAGCTTCATCCACCATTACAGGTGTCAGTAGGTATTAGTGACTCACAGAGGTTCACTAACTGAGTCCCTTGCCCACTTCCAGACAAGTGGCTAGGCTATGGACAGATTCACAAGTAAACATAAAAAGCCAACTGATTAATTTTTTTGATTGGTTTACAATTTTTTCTTCATATTTTTTTATAATTTCATTTTTTATTTTAAAATTAAAAGAATAAGAACATATTAACAAACAGATATCCAATTACAAAATAGCACAAGAGCAATACAAGCAATACTGAATTACAGACAAGGTGACAGGAAATTCACAGTTGTTAGATTATATATTGATATCTTCAAAATGGTTACTCAGGAAAACAAATATAAACATGCAAGATTGATCGAATAATTAATCATTAACTGTTCCTTTCAATAAAGCATTAGAAGTCAGTAGTATAACTATGTTAGCTATCC
>NW_004955554.1:1840600-1884852 GCF_000276665.1 Chinchilla lanigera | reverse complement strand
TGATTTAGCTATTACAGATTGCACTGCTATAAAGATGGGTACACATATATCCCTGTGATGTGATGTTTTCACATACCAGATGTTTTCAAATACCCAGAAGGGTAATAGGATCTCATCTTACTGAAAAGTTTTTGCACATCTAAAGAAATCACCAGTTCTGTAAAAAGAAAACCCAGAAATTGGGAAAAATTTTTAGCTGGCTGTCCCTCGGACAAAGGTCTTCTATCTAGAACATATAAAGAATTTAAAAACATCAACCCCCTCTAAATTCAAAGACCCAGTCCTAAAATGGGCATCTGAGATGAATACACACTTCTCAGATGAAGAAATACAAATGGCAAATAAATACAGGAGAAAATGTTCAAAATCATTAGTCATTCAAGAAATGCAAATTAAAACAATGTTGAGATTTCATCTTACCCCAGTAAGAATGGCTATCATTAAGAAATCAACCAATAACAAATGCTGGTGAGGCTGTGGAGAAATAGGAACTCTTCTCCACTGCTGGTGGGAATGGAGGCTGGCAAAACCACTGTGGAAATCACTTTGGAGATTCCTCAGCAAACTAGGTCTAGAGGTCCCATTCAACCAATTGATTAATTTAAGTCCTGCTCGGGATTGCTTCATAGTGGTCTCCATCTGACCCCTTTCCCCCATTTCATTATGACTGTTACTATTATTATTTTAGTTCATATTTATACACATAATATTCACACTTGCTGTGCATGTTTGGTACATGTGAACTACACATCTTAAGTCTCTTTCTTCCACTTCCTCCCCTCTTCCCGCCCTCAGTCTCTCCAACCTTTCCTTCGTAAAAGATCCATCTCCCTGTTTCCTTCTATCAATCCTTTATTTTAGTTATTTCTGGAGCACTACTGTCCACTCAGTTTCACACTTTTCTCCCCATTTCCTCTCTTTCCCATCAGTGTTTCTAACTGCAGTAGCAGTTTAGCCTTATTTTGGATGACTTGTTTTTACAATTTTCTCTGTTTCTTTCTCAGTCATGCTGTCAGTTTAAGTGGTGTCTGCTGATCTGCATCTCAAGCTGGCTGAGTTCCTCCCTGGAAGTGTCAGGTCTGCTGACAGACACCCGAGTCATTCCTCCTGTTTGTTTGTGTGTGTGTGTGTGTGTGTGTGTGTGTGTGTGTGCTTCTAACATGTCCTGCCGCACTGTCTCACCCTCATTTCTTTGCTGAAATGACTCACTTATTCACGAATGCCTTCATCTCCACCCACTGCAGACTTTGATGTATGAATAACGGCATTTCCAACCCCATACCCAACTTTTCCACTGGCAGGTTTGTATTTCTGATTAATTGAATCGATTATTTTGTGTCTCAGCAGCAGACTGATTTCTTTCTCTGCTCCAGGTGTCATGATTTTGGCTTAGATCTACATGTTCTGTGTGTGTAGTGGAGACCAGGTAGAAATATCTGTCCCTGGAATTGGGCTACCTGCTTTCCTCTTCACTCAGGCGTCCTGTTCTCCTGTGTGGTTGACCCTGTGCTCACCTGACCTACTCCTTCCTCTTGTTGTCTCATGCTGTGGTGGGAGTGGATTGTTGACACTGCGTAGTCCGCCTTCATTTCCGGGGTTCCCCGTGCGTCTGCTTCTCTTCCTCCGCCTTCATTTCCGGGGTTCCCCGTGCGTCTGCTTCTCTTCCTCCGCCAATGCATCCTTCCTTCCACCACTGGTTGTGGCTCTGCTCAGGGTTCTTGCAAACACGCGGTGGGAGCAAGCAGGCGGCCGCACTTCTCTTCCCGGTGGGAGCCTCACAGTGTCTGTCTCCGTGCTTGTGAGCCTGTGGCCTTGGCTCGGTGCATGCGCCAGCCTGGTTCTCACCAGAGCTCAGAGCAGTGAGGTGAAAGGTGCCTGAGTCTTACCCCTTTATGGAAGCTCAAGCTTTCGTCAGATGTTGAGCTTGCTGGATCTCCAGAGAAAGTAGCCGTTATATCTTCAACCAGTAGGACTCTGTACAGCATGTAGCTTGAGCTCATCAAGTGGAGGGAAATGGGATTCTTTCCATCTACATCTAAAATAAAGCTAGAACTCTACATGTTATTAATTCACTAACTACACAAGATTTACCAGACTCCAGTTCCTTTGGCAATTGTTATCAATATTTTTATGAAAATAAAAATCCATTCTCCTTTCAGACTAGTCAATTTACAGCTTGAAATATCAATAGGATTTTTATCCATTACATTTTAAGTGCAACTCAAATCTATTTAGACAATAAGAAAGAGACTTGGAACAGTCCTCACAGACATAGAAGAAGCTTTTTATTTAGATATATGTGATATAAGGTTCAGCTGAATTTTTTTATTCTGTTAATTTTTAGTCTCTTTTCAATACTGGGTATAATAGAGCATGTGCAATTTAAAGTACAACAGAGAGTTGATACCGATAGACCCAGAAGCTCCGTAAAATATCTACCACTGCCCAGGAAGCTGAGGCTCCTCAGTCTGCACATTGTGTCCTCCTTTCCTCCCTCAGACTGTAAGTTTTAACAAGCACTATATTTGATGGCCTTCTGTTTGCTGTTTGTAAACCATGCTCACCGTGAAGTACAGACTCTTGCAGCACGCAGCCCCTGTGGTGCCGCGCCCCGAGTACTGTGCTCTGGCCGTGCTCGTCCTGTGAGAGCTGCCATCAGGGCCCTCCCCGAGCCCCGCCTTCCCACACGCCCTGACACTCCATGCTCCGCTCCAGGGCACAACGCTTGGTCGACGTAGGGCCCGAGGCCTCCTGATGGCTGCTGCCCGTCGCTCCTTCTCCTCTCTGAAGCAAGAGTGACTAACAGAGCACGTTTCTGACACCCATTTGCTTTTCTTTTTTTAAAATAATTTTTAAAAATTTTATTTTATGGAAAAAAGTTAAAACAAAATTTCACAATAAAGTAATAGGAGAATAACAATAGTTAATACATCACATATTGTTATATTTAGTGTAGTTGCTCATCTATGTGTCTGTTTTTTTGTGCTGGCACACTCCTGTTTTTATCACTGTAGTTTTGTAATATGACTTGAAATCTAGGATTGTGATGCCTCCTGCTTTTCTCTTGTTCCCTAGGATTGCTTTTGTGGTTCTGGGTCTCTTCCACATGAATACTATGATTGTTTTGTCCCGTTCTGTGAGGAACGTTGCTGGTCTTTTGACTGAGACTGCACTGAACCTGTATTTCAGTTTTGCGAGTGTGGCCATTTTGACAAAGTTGGTGCTACCCACAATGAATGTATTGCAGTATTTATTATGCATCACATACCTGTACTAATAAAAAAGAATTATTCAGAAAAAATAAAGCAATTGCTCAGGGTATAAGATATGGGCACAAAAATTTCTCCAATCAATGTTAGCATAAGCTTTCCTTTTTAGTGAACTGAGACACCAATAATAAAACTGACTTGCATTTTTTCCTTTTTCCCTACTGTCCTTCCCTCTTTCACCCATCCTAGTTCCCTTTTCCTTTTCAACAATTTCTTCCTGTTTCACAACATCTGTCCTACATTTTGGACTTTATTTCCTCTTCCAGTTTTTCATACCATAGAGACAATATGATGTTCACACATATGAGTCTAATTTATTTCACTTATGAGTGTGGTCTCATGCTGCACTTACTTATAAAGGCTTGGGTTTATCCTTCTTTATAGCTGAGTAGTACTCTGTTGTATAAAAAGCCACGTCATTTTTATCCATCCCTCCATTGGTGGGCATTTGGGTTGGGAGGAGTGAGCTCAAGAGACCTTGCCAGCTAACATGAAGGTGCTACTGAAACTCTGTGCTGGGTTGTTTTCTTAATAAAAGGCAAGATATGATTGATTCTTTTACATCTACCCACAAATAATGCTGTTCCACAAAGTTCTCGTGCTTTTTGTACTTATTGTTTTCAGTTTTCTGAGCAAAGAATGTTGTTGCTTGGTTTTCATTTGCCTACCAACTGGAACAGCTTTCATTCATGTTAGCTGACTTTTCCATTGTGCATCTTTAAACTGATTTATGAAATGCTTTACTTTAAGAAAGATATATTTTAAAAATAATGTATTTTCTAAATTGAACTTCATTATTCAATTTATTTTTTCACAGTGCTATTTGTTGGTTATAGGTTAAGCTTGTTAGTGAAAGGGCAATGAGAAACATTGCAAGATTGTAGAAAAATCATATAAACCATAAAATAATAGCATGTGAGTCAATTTCTATATGTAGATGTTTTCTTAAATTACTTTTATGGGTACTTTATAAAAATATATTTTTTATACATAACAAGCTAGGAAAATAGCTTTCACAATATGATAAAGAAAAAGCATACTAAAATAATAAGATTTGTAAAGCAAATTACTTTAATGCAATATATATTCAAGCAATGTATTTTACATAGAAAATTTCTTTTAAATTGTAGTAATACTTGTACTGCACAATGTAGAACTATTTGGAGAAATATGATATAAAAAGAAAATTAAATTTAAAATTTACTGTTTTGTAATAGATCACGTTTCTCTTTTTTTATTAGAATGATCTAAACAATGCACCAGTGCTTTCAACCTTCTGATTGATCAGTGATTATATTATTCAGTGCTTACTAGAGAAACAGATTTAATGCAAGATACACAAGTATAAGGTTGTATAAGAATGGCTTACAGAGGCTGCCCAGGGCCAGGTGCAGAAGCGTGTAAAAGGTGTATCTGAGCTCTGACAAGCCCAGCACCCAGCCAAAAAGCTGGAGCTCAGCGTGGTGCCGTGTGCGTCCCTGTCAGGAGGCCAAGCTCTGGGGTGGAGGCTGAAGAGTCCTTACTGGGAGCCCGGAGACGACGTCCGAGGCGAAGGTGAAGAATGGACTCCTCCGAAGAAACGGAGCCGAGCCTTCCGTCCGTACAACTTGGCTGCCGTCGCTCCCCCCCAGTAGATCCCCTCTTCCACACCCAGAAACCTGCTGATTCGAGTTAGCCGGGTGGAGCTTGCTCAAGTTGACACATCGATCATCTCCCACAGGCTGTGAAGTGTTTTATTACTCCTTCCTGACTGAGTATAGTCGATGGGTAGTTACCACAAACACTTTCAAAATTTAGAAATGTGCTGCAGATGTTCTTTCTTCCAAATTCCCATTTGCACTGTCTTGAAGAGAATATTAGCAATCAGCTTAGCAGAGCAAATGATTTTTGGTTTTTTCATCAACTCTTTCTCGATACCAGTGTCCCGAGGCAACTCTGTAATAGTCTAAAGGCTCATAAAGATTTAATCACTGGAGAAATATTTATGGAGCATCTTTGGCTGTAAGATTATGATGTGATGGGGCTTCAGTGTAAGTGCATGATTTGTCCCTGACCTCAGAGTTTGTTCTGAGATTGTCATTCTCAACCTTGGCTGAGTTGCAGAGTCACACGTTCGATTTGATCTACACAGATTAGAAAAATGCTGAGAAGATAAAAAGATTGTGGGACTGGAAATGCTAAGTCAGAAAGAAAGTAAAAAGTACATTTGTTGTATCTCTGTGAAAGATGCAACAGATAATTTTGAACCCTGGCTTAAATTAAAGAAAAACCTGGAAAAGAGAAAGTATGCCACACTTACATAACCAGAGTGGCTAAATTCTGCTGTGCGGGTGAAATTTGAGATCACTCATCTTGCATGCCAATCTCAACACACGTATTTAAAATTTTATCCACGTACAACAGGCCTAACAATGCTTCCTTTTAATGAAGTTGTTTAAAAGCTGAAGACTCATTTTTTTGGAAACATACAGCATAGTGCTAGACATATATTAATAGTCAGTACATAGTTACAGAGCTTCATTTCAAGCTCACTAAAAAGATACACACTTTATTCAAAGCGGTGAGGAAATATTAAACTCTTACTTATTCAAGAAAAGCTGCATTACAAGGTGTTTATAAAGTCACATATTAAAGGAAATGACAGGAAGATTTTTGGTTCCACTTAGAAAAGAGGACTAAAGACATGAACAGAAACACAACTTTGCAGGGGTCAAGCATGCTGGTTTAGAAAATGGACTGTTTTACACTGAAAGGGACTTCATGTCATAGAATGACACACATTACATAAGACACTTAAACCTTGTCAGAGGGGAATTTTGAACAAGTTTTACCTCACTCGTTGAGGGAATCTACCACTTTTCATCACCTACCATATCTCAGATCTCATTTGTGAGACCTCAGCGAATTCGGTGCCTCGAAGGAATTCTTGAGGAGAGGCTGTCCTTTCCAGGGAGCCATGTACAGTACAGGAAAGGCTGTTGGCTTATGCTTTATGGAAGTTCAAAAGGGATTATATGAGAATCCCCCTACATAGAGTTTAACACCTGGGAACATAAACACAATTATAAACATCGGGCATATTTTGGATTTTTACTGTTATTTAGGATTACATCTTTGCCCTAATCTGGTCTCTAGGATTTGCTCTGGTTGTGTCATGTGTGTCTTCCTTGTCTGTGTGTCTACATTATGAACACTGGATGTATTGATGTTATTCAGATTATCATTACTTACTTTTTCCTCGTATTCTTTGGCAAAATATTTTGACCCTACCTTCCAAGTGCTTTTTATGAAAGTTTGGCTTCCTCCCATTAAATTCTCCAACAAATCAACTTTCCACTCAGTGTTCACCTAAGACCGATCTTTATCCTTTTGCTTGGCATATCGGTTTTCTTATCAGTGGTTTGTCCATGTGAGGGTTTTTGTATATATATAATCATTGAAGAATCAAAAGTTACTACAAGTCACTGGGTATCCCAGGCTGTGCCTGGTACCTGCTGTCTTTTCAGTCTGCCCTGAGCTGAGACAGGAGTCAGATCATGCTCTCTGTGTCTCAGATACTCCTTGTTGGAGTTTGAGCTCCAGAGTCCCTCCTGTTCTGCAGGTCACAGGGCTTTGTGTATAATGCTCTGAACATTCCTGGGAGTTGTAGAGATGAAGTATGATCTATGTTACAGACAGAAGGTAAGGGGTGAATATTGTATCTGACAGCTATTAAGAAAACGTTCTTCAGTTAAGTAGTGTGATGGCCTGAGTACAGGAGGTGCTTCTTTCCTCTCTACCTTCTCTGGACCCTCCCTCACCCTCTCTTCTCTTTCTTCTTCCTGCTTCTCTTCCTACTGTTAGAATTCTTTTCAACTTTGTCTCCCCCCATACCCCCTTCCACTCATCTCTCTCTCCCTGTATTTTCTCTATTACAACATTTTTCTCATGTTTTTAAGGCCAAGTTCACTAGCCTTGTAATAATTTTCTTGATTGGAATCAATAGTATAATTAGAGAGAAGCTATTTTTAACACATAAGAGATTCAGGTAAATTCACAAAGTTATCAGGCCATAGCTACATGAATATTGGTAAGTCATTCGCTCCTATTAGATTATAAAGACTTAAAGATTTAAAAAGCACAATAGGCAAGGGAAATTTTCCTTGAGCAAATGACACTGACAAAGTTAGCTACATTTTACCAAAATAATTAAAGATGAGAACCCAACTTAAATTCGTAAATATTCCACATAACACTAAGAATTTGAAAATCCACCGGAAACATTAAATGCAAAATGAAAAGTGGAAAGAGTCAGTAAACAACCAATTCTTAGAGGGTTTCATACTTACAAAAGGATATTGGCAGCAGTTTTCCTTGGAAGAAAGGAAGTTTGTTGAACTCTCAGTTCTGGGCACCACAAGACTGAGTGGTGGATGAACTCTGCCTGGTGAGGGCTCGCGGAGTCCTGGCAGAGAGACGAGGCCAGTAGGGAAGCCTGGACGGCTCACTTGTCCTCATACCTCTATCTCCAGAAAGCTGGGAGTCCTCGTGAGCCACAAGACATCATCACCTCAGTGACGAAGGACTCCCTACTGGGCCCGCCCTCGCCTGCCTCCCCATGGACCAGCCCTCTAACGCACAGAATTCTTACAAAGACATACCTTAATTCATTTGCCTAGTCACCTACGGCTTAATAATGTCTTTGAATGCTTGCTGTGCTTTGAAATACAACAGAATCTTCTTTTAACATAAATGTGTCAATCATTCTTAATCATTCTTTAATTCATACTGAATAAAGATTCCATTAGCCAAATGACATATAGTTTTGTTATAGCACATTTGATTTTTATATGGAAGGATTTCTCATGGATTTTCTTGTGATATAATCAACACACCATAAAAAAGACCATTTTAAAGTATATAGTTCAGTGGTTTACAGCATATTTGCAAATTTGTGTAACGAGTACAGCTGTCAAAGTTTAGAATATTTTCATCACTCTTTCGTGTCTTACTATTCCTCCTAGCAATCATTGTCCAAGCCTCAGTCCTAAGTCGCTGGTTATGCATGATACACGTTTGTCTCTGGGTGTGGCTATGCTGGAAATTTCATATAATTGAACTCATAAGGTGTGATCATTTGTGTCTGGCATTTTTCATCTATCATAGCATTTCCAAGATTTATCTATGTCATAATATAAACCAGAACTACCTTTGTTTTTATGCCAAGTAATATTCTATTGTGTAGATATAACACAGTATGTTTACTATCAATTGATACACATTAAGATCCTTTTTTCTCCTTTTTATTGTTAAGTGTAGTTATCAGCATTTGCATGCAGTTTGTATGCAAGAGATTTGTATTCTTTTGGTATACATGTAGAAATACAATTGCTAATCATCAATAACTGACTTTTGGAGAAACTGCCAATCTGTTTCCTGAAGCTGATGCACAATTTAATATTTTTCCAGCAGAGTTGCAAACTCCACCATTTCCCTCTCTGCTTTAAGGGAGTGTTACATTCCTTCTTTTTTATTTTTGCCAAGCTGGTGAGCCTGAAGTTGAATTTCACTGTAGTCTTTATTTGCATTTCCATATTGCTAATAATGCTGCACACATCTTTTTATGTGCTTGTTGCCTGTTTGTGAGCCTTTTGAGAAAAAAGTCTATTTGAATTCTTAACCCATTGCTTTAATTGAACTATTCTCTTTTTATGGTTGAATTGTAATAATTATTTATATAAACTGGACAGAGGACCCTCACCACAAAAATGATTTTTAAAATATTTTCTCCCATCTGTCAAGTGGCCTTTCACTTTCTTGGTAGAGTCCTTTGGTATGAAAACAAAAGTTTTCCATATTGATTAAGTCTAATTTACTTCATCTGTGTTTTTATTACGTGTATCCTTTAAATCCCTGAAATGGTTGCTCAATTTTCATAACAGTGAGATAGGGACTGGACATATACTTAATTGTATGAATTAAGTCAGTGTATTCTTCTCCACTGGAAGTGTTTTATTCCTATTTTGAGGTATGTATCAAGGTTCCTACAGGCAGCTGACAACTCGCTTTGCCCTTACTTCCTGCTGGTGCAGAGCCTGAAGTTATTCACTGATGAGATTTTAGGGCACCAAACCTTCCAGCATGGGTACACTCTCCCACACATTGGCATGGCCTCCCAGGCACCCAGGGCTATGTGGAGCATTCAAATCGGTCCGCAGACTTCTAGGTCCCCTGTTTTCTTTTTCAGGGTTTTAGTTTTTTGTTTGTTTGTTTTTGCTTTTTTGGTTGGTTGGTTTATTTTGCTTTGGTTTTGGTTTGGTGTTTTGTTTTGTTTTTTGATCACCCCATTTTAATCCCCAACAAGTTACATCGTTACTTGTCTCTGGTATAATGTTAAACAGGTACTACTGTTCTTCTAATAGGGCTTTAGGACAGGACTGTTTACACAGAAGGAAGTCTAAATCTTGCTCAAAAGAGTCATGAAGATGTGTCTGAGCACTGTCACGCTGACCAGTAGGGACTCTGAGCATATAAACTCATATTTCAAGTACATATGGAAAATTTATATTCATGATGTGGTCCCTCTTAAACAAATTATATCTTAGAAAAATGGTAAGCTAAAGTCCTTCACAATTATACTGATTAATTTGATAATTTTAAAACAATATTTTAGTGTATTTATTTTGCTTATCAATGCAGTGAAAGTTTGAAAATGCCAATATATTCATTTTACTTTATATGAATTTTCCATAGGACTTTGGAGATGATGGGTCTTTGTACATTACTAAGGTTACCACCACTCACATGGGGAATTACACCTGCTACGCAGATGGCTATGAACATGTCTACCAGACTCACATCTTCCAGGTGAACGGTAAGCAGTGTGGTATTGCTATAAGCCTTTTGTCTTTGCTTTAACTGATATTCAAAAAGCATGGCTTTAATGTTTAAATTTTGGTAAGACTTTTAACTTTTTGTTTTGGCACTTTATGTAAAAGCTTTTTAAATTAAAAAAGTGCCCAAGTGAATAAACACTATAAATTCATAATACTTTTGTCACTATAAAATATTATAGTAACTCACTTTAATTGAAAGGCTACAGAAAATTTAAATTACTTTTTTAGCATATCAACAATTCTGCAATATAGATTTTAGAAAATGGAAAAGCAATTTAAAAATTTCAGTCAAATCATGTTCAGTTGGGTCCTATTAATGTTATAGGAAATGCTTAATTATGTGTAGAAAAGTTTACACTGTTAATGGTTTATTTAATGGCCATGGTATTCACCAACTATTTTGTCACTCCCATAACAAGAACTTTGCTCTACTCCTGATTTAATTTAAATTTTGGCTATTAATTTGAGTTGACTTTGGGTTACATGTTTGTTTTGTAATAAGTAATGTGATTTATTAGTGAACACTGATTCATTTCTACAATTGATCATGTCATACATGTTTATATACTCTGATCTGTAAGAAAGAGACAGAAATTTTCACAGCTTCCTGTAGGAACAGCAAGATGGCTGGCGTGATTTTCATTAAGAGGGGAGTGGCATATCATGAATTTGGAAAAGTAGTCTGGGATGAGATCACATAGAGCCTTGTGGAGTTAGGTGCATATCCAGATCTCAATTATAACTGTAATGCAAAGCATTTAAAGAGATCAGTATACCACAGCACACATTCTGATTGGTCTTAAAATGAATGATTCATTTAATAACTATTTTAGTTTTCTGGTGAGAGATAGTGGTTGCTTAAAATTTAGTGGAAATGGTGGATTAATATGGAAATGGTCCAATTTGGAATATATTTTGAAGTTATATCTGACACTCATTGAAAAATATTATGTGAGTGCAAGAGGAAAAGAGTTTTTTAAAACTAAGCATAAGGAATTTGAAGGAAATAGTATGTGTTTATGCAATTCACCGTGGCAGAAAGGAACAGTTTGGAGATACAGTGAGATTCATTTTATCAAGATGATATTTATGCAATTACTAGTGGAAAAGTTAAGTGTCCAAATGAGTGAAAATCCAAGCCTGTAATTTAGGCAATGTCAGTGTGCGTGGATTGCACTTAAAGCCATGCTGTGAGCTTCTTGTCGTCACCTGAGGAAGAAACGCAGAAGGCCACAAGGCCAGGGGGCCAAACCTTGGGTCCAAAATTAACAAACAGAGACAAGAAGTCTGCAACAGAAGCTCTACGCCCTGCACACTGATTAAGAAAATGTTATTAAAAACATGAAAATATTAGAGAGTCATGTTTATCCATGTTAACACTCAACAGAAGCAGCTCTGGCCCTGGTTTTTGGGGCAAACCCCCAGGCAGTTAGACTTGGGTGAAGTCTTTGACCTCACCTTCCAAGGAAGCCAATGAGAAAAGCAGCCAGGCTGTGAAGGAGTCAATACAGGCTGTTCTCAGGGACCGTGCATGTTTGCAGCTGGACTTTTAAGGCCACTGTACCTGCCGAGTCTGTGCTGGGGAGGCTTCCTGTCTCCAAACGGTGAGATTGTGATGGCAAGTCTGGCCCTCGCTTCTCTTTTGTTGGTGACCTTTTACCAACTTCTGGCCTTGACAAGTCTAATGTCCTGTATCTGTGTTTCCTTTGACAGTTACAGAGATTCTCTGTTGAGTCTATTGCTAATAATAATTTTTTTCTTTCAACCTCACTCTCTGTCCTAGTGCTTTCTGTCTCAGTACTTGGTATTTTTTTTTTTTTTAAAGTGCATGCATGGTTCATCTTCCACCTGCATTACAGTCATTTGAAAATTTAAAAAGCAGAATTCTGGGTTTTCTCCATGCTCTTTGGGAGTGTGATTTGCACTGTGCATTCTGACAAGCTTCCCGAGCAGTTGTGAGGAGGGGGAGAGTGCGAGGATCGCCCGCAGTGGCTGCTGTTCAGCTGTGTCTGCTCCTTGCTCATTGATGATGTTGTTTATGGTCTTACTTGTCCCTTTGCTGTGATCTAAAGAGACCTGAGAAGGAGACCGAGTCCAGGGCAGGCTTTCTCTTGGCGAGGTGTGTGCAGTAAGTGCGGGGGGATGCAGCTCAGTATTTCTTTCCTCCTTTGATGTGCTGCTTACGATCTGGGGACATCTGCACAGATCTCTGGTTTTTCTGAAGATGGCATATGCAATAATGAGATCTCTGACAGATTATCCCCTCCACCAATCTTTACATGCACATTAAGTGAGAGGAATTCAGTATCAGCAATGATTCCCTGTGCCAAATTCTAGCTCTTCTCCTTTGCGAGGACCAAAGATCTCTGCAAAGGTCTTTCACAACTAGTAATGCTAGCCTTTCCACTGAGTTCTCAGACACTAAAACTTCTTTGAATTCCTTGATATCAAGGTTTTCATGTACAGTGGAGGTTTGGGGAAAAAAATAGCAACACTATCATTGCTGACAGAGTAAACAAGATAGGGGTGTATTTTGAGAAGGAGACTTTTAGTACGTGAATGTAAGTATTATACTTTGTAAGATGACTTTATCTCAAGTGTTGAGAAGACAATTATAATTAAAGGAAATTCAAGAGAGAATGGAGTGAAGAAATAAATAACTCTGGTATTATCACCTAAGCAGGAGAATGTCAGCTGAAAGTACGCAGGTAACTGTGACAGCTCCAATGCATGAAGCATAGGCAGGGCGGGCTAGAACAGCTACATGTAATCATTTATGCGGATAGAAATCCAGTAATGATAAAAACAGGTAATACAGGAGGAAAAGGACAATTGCAGTAATAAGATACTGAAATTAAAAAGTTGGTGTAACAACAAAAAATGGAGGAATTGGGCTTCAAGAGATGAATAAACAGCTTATCAGTTGAAGCAGAGAAGAACAGACTGAAAAAATCTGCTGAGTGTGGGAGAATGAGGACATTCTCTTGGTAGTACGTGGGTTATTTTTCAGTAAAAGAAGAATTGCTGAATGTGAAGGGTTTGTGAGAATAAAGTGTTCTGAGGAGAGGACGAAGTAGAAAAGGATTATCTCAGAGAGCGAAAGGGCAATGAACACAGCAGCACGTCTGAGGTACACTGGACGTGATTTGAGGTGCTGCTGGGGTGGTCAGTGCTAGTATGCTTCCTTCAAAGTGGCAGGCAGACAAAAAGGAGATCTGGACTTAACAAGAGTGTTTATTTGTTGAGTGATTGAATACAAGGGACATGGGTAGGTTAATCAACTTTACAAACACAGTGATTACCTTGATGGAGCGCAGAGTAAGGGGGAGGAAGCACAGAGCCGAAGCTGTGAGAAACGTGGTATGGAGTGCAAAGTTACTGGGGTTTACAAGCTGGTCAGTTATTAGTTGAATGAAGTATTGGGAGGAAGTCAGGCAATAGCCTAACTTCTCTGTTTGTAAGAGGTGCTTATAATTAGGTCAAATTTATACAGGGGAATTTATGCCCCATTAAAGTTTCCCAAGTGTGTAGAGAGTTCAGCTTTACTTCTAAATGTAATTCTTCAATTCTGGCCTTTGCAATACAGAAGAAGTGTGGTATAGAATCGTAATGATTCATCAAATTCATCCATCTGAGATCAAAATTTATTTTATTGCCTTGGTATCAAGAAACGGAGTACAATAATTGCATCTCAAGGATCATTTATAGCATATAAACCTATTTGAAGAAGCTAGACAGCAAAGTAGAAGATGAATTATGAGGAGGTTAATAAGGGATTGTCTTTTAACTCCTATCACAGAGATCCAAAACAGTGAGAGTTCAAAGTAAGGATATGTTTTCCTTACACATAAAAAGGGTGGTTGTGATATAGGGGAAAATATGACTCCCAACCTGCTAGATGTCAGTTATGCTGAGTTCCTGTCCCCTGAAATCAATGAATGAATTTCAAAGGACAAAGGAGGTTAAGAGTAGGAAAGGTTTATTTGCAAATGGGAATAGCTCCTGAGAGACAGGAAGGGTCCCAGAAGTGGACTGCCACCAAGGACCTCTGTCAGGTGTAATTCATTCAGCAAGTTACAGAGTGGGTACAACATGGATCAAATTGGAATCAACTATAAGATCACAAGTAGAGCTGTTCCACTAATACTGGTCCAATAGGGAAGTGGGACAGGTAGTAAGGGTACACAGAAGGGATGAGCTTTCAGAATTTTCAGAAGGGGTGAGTCTGGAGGTTCTGTTCACTTACCTGAGTGACTGATGTCTATCTGGATTTTACTGGACCAGGTGATACCAACCACAGTATAATCTCAAGCTACTGCTTATTAACCCTCAGGGAGGCATGTGGGCCTGGCCATTGCATCTTTATCTTGAGGGCTGGTCTTCTTCAGATGCACCCCCAGCAGCAGTTCTGATGTGCTTATGTTTTCTGCAGCCTTCCTTGACAGTCCAGGCCTTTTGCGATTATATTAATTTACATCTACCTTAGCTGCCTTAAGAAGTTGGACGTGGCAACACCCAATTCACATCAGCAGCATAAGCTCCCTTTATGATTAGTTCATGGAGTCTACGCTTCGTGGCATCCAGTGTTTGCAAAGTGGCTGTGGGATGCTGCACACACTTCACCAACAGAAAAGGAAGGAGGGAGAGGGGAAAATGCCCCTGACACTTGAAGGTGCTCCTCAGAGAGCTTTGAAAAGCACCAGGACTAACTTCCACTGACCCAATCTGAATGCAAGAAAATAGAAAAGCAGATTTCTTTGATCTTTACGTATTACTACTCACCACAATAACAAAGTCTGATTAATTGGGAGGGAGAGATAAACGTGGGGTGGCTAACTAGTGATCAGTGCCACAAAGGTTTCTGGAATATCTAAACATTTTGCAAAACGGTAATAGAATAATGACGTTTTATACTGAAGTATCTAGAAATAGCAGTATTAGTTGAAGAAAGACAGCCCATGGTTTGCTCTAATATGCCTGTTTCTCAGCATTTCCCTTTCCTTTGGTTTTACATGATTGTGTGCCTGGCATAATAACTGGAAACATATGTTCTGCATATAACAAAGTACAGTAAGCTTGGGATTGCTCAGTTGTTACAGGCCAATAACAAAAGAATGGTTGGGAGTGAGGGACACTGGAAGCACAGGAACATGCAAATTAGTGGCACATTTATGGACCCAATAAATCTTTGAAACTGAGCCTAACTAATTTTCCTTTTTCTACACTTTCAGCAAAGGCTGAAAGACCTTTAGAAAGTCAAGGTTTTATGTGGAATTTAAAATAGTCATGTTAACTTGTCAATTAATAATAGAAGTAAAATGTATTATTAATTACCATAACAATCTCTGAAAATACCAAAAGATATTGGAAGTTGTGAGTGTTTTTGAAATACAAAGTTTGTTTAAATGACCTACCATGGGAGCAAACTAAATAAAAGTCTATTGATAGACTTGTTTCTCTTCTAACAATGCAGAAATTAGATTACTGAAATATGAGAGTGTTTTGGAATACTTCTTTGAAAAAAACATTATGTGTAAATCAAAGGAGTTTGACTCTACCAGTGGAATTCATTTCTTTTTCTTTTTACATAAAGCAAATTGTCTTTAGATCTTAAATTTATGATACAGACTATTTTAAAAAGTCCTTCAGTGTCTATAATACCCTATAGGCAGAGAGCATGCCCATATTCATAGCAGACACATTAGATATGCTGCTAGTGCTCTCACATTCAAATTATTTAAGCCCTCAAACATAATATTGAGTGAATTTTTTCCCTATTTATGTCAAACATTTTGGCATAAAATTGTTGGCTTTATAGAATATCTATATTGAACTTCCTCATATTTCTCCTTCAGTGTTTGAGTATATCATAAAGGGCAAATTTGGAGGCAACAAAACATCACCTTCATGGTTAACAAAGTGAGTTCAGTAACTGGCCATGGTCCCCAGCACCTAGGATTTGGGTTCAGGTTTGGGTTTTGGGTTCAGCCTAGGTTAGGGTCCTTCTTGCCCCACAGGCTGGGCCCCTCCCAACACATGAGCTCTCCAGGGCCACAGAGCCAGTGTAATAAAACCACTCACACCCACTTGTGCTCCTCTTCCCACTCCAAGGTAACAAAGTCTGAGAGAGTGGGCTGCCTGCAGGGTGCTCTGGCTCAGGGAGTCTGAGGTGCCTTCATGGACAGCATCCCAGCTTGGCTTAAATATAAATCCTCAGGACTCCCCTCCCCGCTGAGAACTGAGCACAGGGAAGGAAGGGCAGTCTGGTCCTAATAAGTCTCCCCATGCTTCTGATGAAGTCTGAGAACCCTTCTTCCAGTAATTTAGCCCTGAGAAGTGCAGTGTGTTGTTTCCTCATATTGTTCATTGTTCAGCATTTTAGTCTTTTGACTTTGACTTAAATCGCTGTGCCTTTGGTGGTCCAGGGGAATGGCTTTCTCCAAGAACGCTGCTGCCTGCCCACCATGGACAGCCTCTGCAACTTCCTCCTGCAGGTTCCTCTCCTGCTGCACCCTGAAAAGGGATGGGCTGGGGAGGAAGAGCTAACATTCCATGTCATTACCCTGATGTCCCACCTCTTCTGACCAGGTCTCAGTTCCTAACAGCAAGTCAGTTATAGCTCCTTTACGATCCAATCAACTCTGAAACATGAGGCTTCTGGGACCATGGTAGCCCTCCACTGGTGGATTCCCATGCATCTGTTTACTCAAAATGCACCTTTAATTCACTGAAACAGTAAACAAGTTCAGTCATTCCAGCATTGTTAGAAAGTCCAACTGTAAAGCTTCCTCTGAGACTCAAAGCAAACTCTTACAATAGCTGTGAACTCCATCAAAAAACAAACAAAAAAACCCAACCAACCAAACAAAAAGACCAATTAAACACTGCCAACATACAGTGACACAAGGTGAATATTCTCTTTCCAAAGGAAAGAAATAGGGGAGTAGGAAGAAACTAGACCAGAGAAAGGCTGAAACTCTGTTAGGCAAGCATTAAACTCTGCTGTTCCATAACCAGCACCAGGGCGTGTTGTGATGAGACTGGTGATCCAAATTGCTTGGGGGGCCCTATTCCTCTCACACAACCAGTTGCGGCCATCATGGCCTCCCTTTTGGGGTGGCTCCATTCACTTCCTGTGCCCTTCCTTAAGAAAAGATCCATGGTCCTAGCATCCCCAGTTTCCAGAGAAAAGGTGCACTGCAACTTTTGATCCACTTTCACCACTTCACATATTGCCATTTTTGGGGAAAACTTCCTGATGACCCAGTCCTTCTTCTAAAATCGAGTGGGGAAGCCTCCCTGACCCAACAACTCTTGGATTCTGCATGCCTGTAACAACAACACCATGTGGTATACCAAAGTCTGATGCCAGCTCAAACAGTAGCTATACAGTGGCTGTCGTAGTCTTTGACACCCAGAAACCGGAGCAGGGTAAAGAAAATCACAGGAAAATTCCCTGTGGACTCCGGGACTTTCAAAGCAAAGTCTTTTGAAGTCATTTATCTTACCATTTTACATTCTTAAGCTTGTGAAGGGTAGGGTTTTGCTGGTTCCTGGAATGCTCTCAAGCATCTTTCCTATTGTCTTTTTGCAAAGTACTTAGCTTCTTTTTAAGCTAGTCTTCTTGGCAGCCAAGTTCTCCCTTGCTCCAACTTTGCAGGTGTTTCCTTTTTTACAAAATATCAAACTTCAGTTGGGTATTTTGCTCCTGATTTTCACTGTAAATCTCAAAGAATCAGACAGCAGTACTCATTCTACAGTGTAAATATTGGGTTGCCTTGAAATTTCCTCTTCCAGATCAATTAGTTCACTACCATTCATCTCAATTTCCCTCAAAGTTTCCAGAGATAGGCACAATGTGGACAATTTTCTGGCAAAGCATAATACACATGCCTCAAACCCAACTGCAACTGGAACCCTTGCTCCAAACTGACTCTTCCTGAGCCTAGTCTTTACCATCTGCATTTATATCAGCATTCTGATCTTCTGAGCTCTGAACAGAATCACTAATCAAGACAGGCTTGCAGCATTCTAAGCTTTCCTAGTCAGCATCTCCAGACCTTTCCAAACTCCACTTGCAAGGCAGTTATAAAGGCTTCCGAGCAACATGATCAGGAAAAATTATCCCCTCCTGGTACCAAAATCTGTCTTGATTACTTCCTTTGTTGCTGAGACATAATTTCAAATGTCCACAATTCAAGTGAGGAAAAGTTTATTTTGGCTCAGCCTCAGTAGGTTCATTTCATGGTCTTCAGGCTTCTGGGCAAGAAGGCACGGTGGAGAGGCCTGTTGAGGGTGGACGGTGCTCATATTACAGCAGCCAAGAAGCAGAGCGGGAAAGGAGGAAATGCGGTATACCATCCCCAGTTACCTACCTGTGCTCAGCGTGTCTCACTGCCAAACACAAATCAGCCGTAATGCTCCGATTCTCTCTCTCCCTCCATCTCTTCCTCTGTCTCACTCTTTCCACCTTTTCTTCTCTCTCTCATTTCTTTTAGGCACCTAGAAAATATCTTTGTACATAGCTATGACTCAATACACATTTCCTAAGCACAGACACAGAAAGAAATGGTAGATGTTCCTCATTCATTCCAGGTCATGGGTACCGTGCAGACTCCACATCATCTGCCCCCTGAAGTTTTCCACTCTGCTCTGTTCGATTATTGGCACAAACTAAGCCTCTCATTAACAAGATGACTGAAACATAACCTGAACTTCCAGTGACACTTTCCTTAAGAGAATTGTTCTCTCAAGCTGCTGCTCTATAAAGAGAGAGTTGCGGGGGTTGCAGGACAGTAAGATTTAATTTCCATTTCAAATCTGGTTGCCTTGTTCTTGATTATGTCCTCTTAAGTAATTCTTCCTCTAGAGTTAGTCTTTTTCCCATTATTTTGTCTTCATTTGCTACTACTCATGTTCTGACAAAAAAAAAAAAAAAGACTATATTTTCAAGCCCCCTTCACTTCCTGCTTGATGTCATAAGCACACCCATTGCTTAAAGACAGAACCAAATTTCCACTGCTGTTTTAGGCTTTTGGTTTACAATACTTTCACTGAGTTCTCTATGGAATCTGTGAAACTTTTTCCTTCAAAATAAGATTTTTTAAAATAGTGAAACAGGTTTGGGGACATTCCTTTGCTATACCAACACATCCTGAGTGGTTGCCTTCACAATACTCATGACAATTCTCATGAATTCATCCAGGCTCCTGGAACTTGAGGATGATGAGATTTTTATTTTCTTTTTTTTTGTTTGTTTTTTGGTTTTTCTCCGGTACCGGGAATCGAACTCACAACCTTGCGCTTGCCAGGCAGGCACTGTGCCACTGAGCTAAATCCCCAGGCCCAATGATGAGATTTTCAGAACAGCCACAGTTTTGTACTTTGTATTTGCTCACAATAAAATACATAATCTTTCCTTGGGTGAAGACATCTATGAAATTCAAACCCAGGATAGGAACTTGCGTAAAGGACAAGACCTGAATACCTGTCACTGCACAATGGTGGACTGGTGTCGAAGGGCCTTTGAGTGTTCTGAGTGCTGCTTTCAACGGTGAGGCAGCCCTGTGGGTGCCCCTGCAGAACACAACTTAGGTAGTTATTTTAGTTCTGCCTACTTAGATCTGCTACTAATAATTTAAAGCATTAACCTATACTTTGTGTCTTCTGGGTCTAATGGAAATTAGCTGCATGTGCATTAGTCAAACAAAGACAAAATGTAAAACCAAAAGCACCCTACCTATAGATGTGGTTGACAAACATAACAAAAGGTACTGCTGTGCAAAAAATCTATTTCTGCCTTATTCTTGACTGAAACACAGAACGCACTGCAAGTGTGTCATTCCACACTGAACAACGCCATCCTTGTATGAGGTGAGCTGTTTGCTAAGGTCTGTACTGGTTAGACATAGCTCCGTCTACATGCACTTTTATTCCCTGATGTGAAGTCTTAGCCACTGGAATCACATCCTCATGCCCTCTGCTGAGGTTGTAGCATACAGTAGCTTACTCCCCTCACTGTAGGAAGATCAGCTCCGGGGTGCACACTGCCAGGGATATGTTACCCACTGGGGTCTTTAGAAGGCTGTGATTTCTCCCAGTTATTCTGGGAGTTGTAATTTAACTGTTGATCAATTACTCAAGGTTTCCCATAGTATCATGTGTTGAGGCTTTAGGAGATTGGTTAAGAACAGAACTCTATTTCTCTCTTGGTTCTATCTTCAGAATCAACTAAGGGAAAGATACAGAAATAGGTCAGATATACCACAGATTTTTATTTGCATTATGGATAAAGCTGCTTAGATGTTATAAAAATGTACCAAGTCGTGGCTGTCACTGGATGTCCACAGCCCTCAGTAGAGAGGCAAAGCCAACACTGCTGATCTTCCGCCATCAAGAGCGGAACAGAGTGTGTCTTGGGTGTGTCACCAAGAAGAGGAGCTGAACATGCTCGTCTTTCTCTAGACACAGGAAGCAGTTGGCTTCTTCCCTTCTCAGACTTAGAGTACAGGAAAGAGTCAGTGCTCCAATGAGGCAGAGAAGTGTGCAGTCTTGTTAGCAGCAAATGTCTCAGGTAGGTGACCCGCTCTCGGATTCTGTTACTTTGAATTGGCCATGATTGGCTTAGAAATTCATTCAACCAGAAATTCATTCAACCAGAAATTTCTAACATGGGTAAGTGAGTACTGAATTCTTTTTAGGTATTTGATGCTACAGAATTATTTTCTTCATAACATTATAATCTGATTCTGTCTACACATTTATATTTCAATTAGCATGGCATGATTTACTGGATGAGTTTACAGTAGTCCACAGGAGAAATGTTTCCCAGAGTGCTTCTGTGTGCATATGTACTGAGAAATGTTATGGAACAGCCGTGAAGTGGCTAGCACTTAAAGAACAATGTGATGACTAATTAATGTAATGATACTTGTATAGCAGGATGTTAAAAGCAGGTTAATGTGATAATGAGGTTTACTTGATCTTAAAGATTTAACATGAGGGCACTCTCAAGGTAGCTTAATTAGGTTTTCAGCACCTTTTGCAATTCACATGCGTAATTATTACTCACATGTACTAAAAATAAATTTATTTCATTTAAGTTCATGATTTTGTATAATATATTCCCCTGTGTTGTTTTACTGTTACTTGTGGTAGCATTTTCTCAAATTTTTCATTTAATGTACGTAATTTATGATTATGTCTTCTATACCATATTTGGATTGTAGTTCAACATTGTACAATGATTTTAAACCTTTAATGTTTGAAACAAAACCATAGTATGATTAAGGCAATCATGACAATCTATAACTAGACTCATCTAATTAATCTTTATGTCATTAGCTCATTTTATTGTTCTCTGTAACAATATGTTTGATTTTTTCTTTGATAACTGTGCCATTTTTAAACTTAAAAAGTGGAGTGTTTTAGAAATTAATGTAATAATTAAACAGAACACCATTGTAGTAGCAAGTCAGCCAGTAACTCATGATGCGGTAGTAATGCTGCTATTGAATGTCCTGGAAAATGTAGAGCATGTTACACATTCAATGTAGATGCTTTATGAGTGGCTCAAAGTAGTATTTTGTATTACCTTCTTATACTTTTAAGGAAATACTAGTATTGTACTCTTTACATGCCATCTCACAAGGTCTGGGATTTCCCATCCAGTTCACCCTGGTAGAGCATGAAGTCTTAATGTCACTGGCCACAAAGCTGGTGGGACTGGTTCTCTCCACTGCTCCAGCCAAAGTCGGGTTCTTGATGTAAAGACCAACTCAGCGTTCATGCTCTACACTGAGGGTACCAGTGAGCGCCGCAGCTCATGGCAGTCTTGTTCACCGTCAACATCCCCCATTACTGGGTTTTTCCACTGAGTAACTAATTTGATATTTATGCCACCTTTCCTTTTCTGTAGGTTGCTAATGGATACATAAGTTTGGCATTAGATATGCAATGATGAAGATCCTTATCTCATAAATTGTTTTCTCTTTTACATTTAATTTGTGTTTTGCAAATACTAATTAGTAAACATATCCTTAATCTATTGTATTTAATGAACGGGAGAGTTTTTAGTATAATAAAGTAAAAAAAATCAGTGAAGTGGCTTATAGAAAGACTGAGGTTTCAGTGTGGGCCTCCAGGTGCTTTTTCTCACGGGGATAAATCAGCACTTGGGCCAGTCTTAAAACAGCTGAGTCTCTCCATCACTGCCAGATAGAAAGGTGAGACTGCAGCTCTGAACCACAGAGGAGTCTGAAAGTGGAGACAGGTAAGTCCAGAGAGTCGTGTGCCAAGAGAGCATCTCCCTTCCGTAACTTTTCTGTAAAAAACAACAACTAATCAATATAAGTGAGCATCAGGAAATGTCAGCATGTAGTCACTTGTTAGATTTATTATGTTTCTTGAGATTATATTAAGTGTAAGAGGGTCTCAGCTTAGTGCAGGTCTTCATATAACTAACTTCTAAGGGTCTGATGTCAAGAACTCCAAAACATGTTCCTATTGTGCATTATGATGGAAGTGGTGATGGGGATGGTGACGTTGACGGGCAAGTTATGCCAACAGGAAAGAAGAGTCCTGTGGACGAGAGGGCACTCCTTCTGTCACCGTTACTAAGGAGGCTTGCGAAACCACTGCATAGTCTTTGCTGGTGACTCCACATTTCCAGCTAGTGTACATTAATTTAAATGCTTTGCCGGAGGGGCAGGGCAAGCTTGCTGATGCCATGGCATCTATAACAGTGAGTTAGAGTGGGGTTCCTCACAAAATACAGACCACTGTTACTATCATTGACTGACATACATGATTAACAGTAGAAAACAGAGGTTAAGCACCTGTAATGCAAAAAACCAAAATTCGGAATGCTATGAAGCTTAAATGTTTGAGTGCAGAGGTTGCAACAGCTCATGTGCCTGACACAGCCGCAGTGTAGAGAAACCCGTGGGGCAGAATTTCCCTCAAGCTATGTGCATAGGATGAGCATGAAACTGAGTGAGTTTTACGTCAGACTGAGGTCCCTTCCTCAAGTTATTTCAGTATGCACGTTACCTAACCCAAATCCAACAAAAGACAAGCTGAAACCAGAAACACTTCTGGAGCCAGGTCATTGGATAAGGGCTATCCACCTGTATATCACTTGTAAATATCATTTTTAAATATCAAATATCTACCTCTATAAATAAAGATTTTATGCTATTAGATTATACGTCTTTCCTTTGACACACTTCCTTATTTAAGACCACTGATTTTTTTAAAATAAGCAAGCAAAATAACCAATGATAGTAGCACTCTTAAAAACTATAATCCCCACAAAAATGCTCTGATGAAATTGTCTTAAACAACAACAACAACAACAACAACAATAATAACAAAGATATCTTAGAAATTGTGTTTGACTATTTCAAATAATTAAGACGTATATTATGCTACTTAGCAAGTTGACATTAGGATAAGTTATAAGTATCACTTTTGAAAGTGAATACTTCAAAATACTAAAGATTGTTTCAAAGGAAGACTGAAGTGTTTAATGAATCATGTATTTTAGCAAAATAAATTACCTAAAGTAAAATTAATATTCCAATTAATTAGATTATATTATTTATTGACATATTTTAACAAACATATTATGTTTTCACAAAAAAATGGTAAATAGTATTGCCATCTATTGATAAAATTTAAAACTGCAGTTACCACCTGAAGATAAACATGCTTTTTTATTAGTAAGATTTCTCATTGTTCTGATCATTAATTTCAATTATAGTAGCAGGCCAAATACTAGAATTCTGTTAAAAATAATGTGTGGTGTGTGTGCATACATGTATATGAATTTATATATACATGCATGTGCATAGATGTATAGGATTATTGATCTAATGCTTCTGAAAATAAATATTGTTAAGTATAATTAAGTTGGCTATGATTAGCTTTAATAGTAAAAATTTGAATAATAATATAATCACTCTGAAGAAAATAAAATTTAATGTTAGATACTTATTTTCTTCTAAAATGCAAGCAATAACTATTTTACATGGTAGATGCTAGATGATGAATCAGTGTTATTTTTATTTTAACTGTGAATAATATTTTAAAAAGGTATTTGCACACTTTTGGCACCTATTATGACTATTTTTGTATTTCCTTTTTAATTGATTATATATAAGGAACTACAATTTAGAAAGTTCTCAAGTTAGGTTCATGCATTGAAATGTTTTAGATTGCTGTAAAGATTTTCCCAATAATTCTAAATAGTACTACTAACTTAGCTAAATTTGTTAATATACACTTGACAAGAACAGTATGTGTGTTGTCTGTACACATTGGAGAGATACTGAATAACTGAGTTAGATTTCTAACAGTATATACAAATCAAAGGACACAGAGCAGAAAAGGAAGATGGAAGTGTGCATGGGTTTCAGGGGTGAAGTGATTCTTGCTGTCGGGGACACATACATGCCTGGTGCATTTCATGCAACTGCTATCAAAATCTCAGGTGTCAACAGAAACTGGCAAGCTAACCGTAAAATTCATTTGGTAATTCAAGGGATACGGAAGAGCTAAGCCACGTTGAAGAGTAATAAACTTGCAAGCTCCCAGTTCACAACTTCAGTACTGACTGAGAAGCCACAGTAATTAGGCAGGGCAACCCTCCCTCAGGTAGACGTGTACACCAGTGGGAAGAAGTGAAAGAATAGGAGGGATAGTGAGAATAAACTGGACCAAGCAAGGGAAATTGTAAAGCTGTGAGGGTGAACGGCAGCCTGTGAGATCGGCTAATGCGGGTGTCAGCTCTCACTCACCTTGGTACAGTGAGTGCCATGAACTGTCTCCGTTTGTGCAGAGCTAAATGCACGCCGTGCCCAGGAGCTGGGAGAGTGAGAGGCAGGCGCAGCGGCTGCAGGTGCGGCCACTGCCCAGGGGACAAGAAGGGCCTCGGTGTGTGCGCACCGAGATCGCTGGGGCACTTGCCCAGTGTGCACAAGCTGCTATTGCTCCGTCTTTGCCCTCCAAACCTTGGACAAACTCAACTATAGCCACCCAAACTAGGTGCCCAGAAGAAAGTGATTCTGGGAATGCAGTTCTGCCCACTAGCCAAGCTGAGAGACTACACAGCCACTACCATTGTTTTTTATGTTTTATTTACACAAATGATAACACATTTTGTTGCTTTGCTTTTCCTTTTCTTGAGCTATAATTTACAGCTCATAAAATCCAACCTTGTAAACTGCAGTTTGTGTTTTCTTAACTCCAATATTCATACAATCATCATATCTAAATCCGTGACTTCCACTTCCCTCAGAAAATGGCCTTGAGCAAAACACAGATCACTTGCACTCCACTCCCAGAACCGCCGCCCTGCAGTTACCAGCTACCTCCTGCTCCCTGGACTTGCATTCTCCCATTTTCCATCCTTTTCCAGTAATGGTTTCTATCCAGATGACCCTCCCTCCTGAGCTGGGCCTTTGGGAAGGGACTGGCTCTTGGGAGAGTGATACTCACTGATGAGTTTACAGCAGGAGTGGTGCTGGGCAGTGGAAAGTGGCTGGAGACCAGGGTCTGGGCCTGGCCTGGAAGGATTTATCTCCTTTCCAGCTCCTTCTTTCCCTCTCTGTTTCCTGTCTGCCTGCCCTGGACTGTTTCTCCTTTGCCACGCCCCACCACATGCTGTCCTGCCTCAGAACCAGCAGACTATGGACTGAACCCTCTGCAAACAGTGAGTCGAAGAAAGCTCTCCTTATAGTAATGGGTGTCAGGTCTCATTTCTCAGAGATGAAGAAAGTAACTGAGAATCTTCCATCTTGACTGGCTGCCCTAGGAGCTTCAGGCCCTAGACACTCAGAGAGGAGGACAACAAACATACTGAGGCAGTTTATACAGTTCTCACAATTGAATGGAGTAAGGGCAAATTCCCACAGCAATTCTTGTGAAAAAATATATACATATATATCCATGTCTATACTACAGTATACATGTATGTATATTTATGTATAATTTTATATATATAATATATATATATTTAGTACAGCTGCTCCTCAACTTACAATGGAGCTAGCCTCTGATAAGCTCAGTGTAAATTGAAATATCATGAGTCAAACATGCATTGAATTAATGTACCTGACCTGGAAAAGTTGATAGATGAGCCACCCTGTGCACAGCAGGCTCTGCTGAGCGCAGGCTGGTTTTGCTCCCTGCCTTCTGACACACTGTGCTCTCTAGACCAGTCTAGGGAAAAAGGACCCAGATCAAAGCACCGGGCTGCACCCCATAATTTAAAATGAAATATTTTAAGTCAAATTATCATGTATTGAGGCTCATCTGCCTCTGTGTGTCTGTGTGTGTATGTATGTGTGTGTGTGTGTGTGTGTGTGTGTGTGTGTGTGTGTGTGGTTACCTCACTAACACCTGCTATTTACTTCCAGGAAAAGAGAGGACAGCTAGAAAATTGGGATGTGGGAATGGGAGGGAGACTTTTCAGAGGTTGTATCTGTTCTCTTTTGAGTTTTCAACCCTGGGAATGAGTTGTCTCTCCAGTAGTAGTAATATTAAAAGAGAAAAGGTTAAAACTAAAATGTGAGAAAAGGGGGAGGAAGGATTAGAGGATGAAGAAAGAGAAAAGGACAGTAAAGACAAAATGGCAGGTAAAAGTAGGAGAAAGCAGGAAGGGGAGACCGGAAGTGAAGGAGAAAGAGGGAAGGAAGGAAGGGGAGCAGAGGAGGAGGAACAGCCACGCCCAGAAAAGGTGTCTAAGCGGGAGGAGAAGGACGGAGGGGCGGTAATGTAGAGAACTAACACCGGTGTTAAGGATGAATGGGAAATATGCCAGTCCTAAGAGGCGGCGCAGGACAGATCGTGAAGGACTTCACGTGTGAGTGGTTTGATTTGTTTTGAAAAGGTGAATAGAACACAGGGTTGTAAGTAGATTACTGAACATCATCCTTGTGATTTAAAACTGATTTTGGTAGGAGTGTGGAGAATGCATTTGTGAAGTTAGCAGACCAAGGCTCTAAACTTAGGCAGATAAAAGATACTGACAGGAAGTTAACAGTAAATAGGTCGTCCTGAATGAATGGGTTTGCATTTGTGGGGAGGGTCCCTAATGAGCTAGAGAGAAAAGTAGCGGAGGACCGTGGCCCTGTGAGGCTCGGTCACTGTTGTAGCATTGCTTCCAGGAGAACACGCCGGAAGTGCATTCTGACTTACCTTGGGAGAGAAGCTCGATTAGCTGTTAGTGCCGCCTGCACCGCTAGCAGTGCAGCAGTGAGAGAAACTGGCGCTCCGCAAGCCAGGACCCCTCAGCCGCAGGACTATGCCTCAGCAGGCGGACCGAGTGGCCGGGAGCAGAACCTTGCTGGGCGACCCGCAGTGCGTGGAAGCTCTGAGAGCGCCCACCTTCCTTGAGCTGCTCGGGGAAGACTTCCTCCTTGATTAAAATCGAGCATATTTTATTGAAAATGGGTCAATAGTGTTTCAGTTCATGAAATGGTACCAGGGTTTGAGCACAGCATCTTCCCACTGAGCTACATCCCCAGCCTTTTTATTATTATTATTATTTTACTTATTTTTTTTTTTTTTTTACTTTGAAACAGGGTCTCAGTAAATCAGGCCTTTTAAACTTTTAAATTCCAGGTAACTGTAGAGTCTACTGAAGTTCTGAAAAAACAGTATAGGAAGATCCCTTAACCACTTTTCTGCTTTCTCCCTTTAGTAACATTTTACAAAACTGAAGTAAACATTAGAGCAGCATTTTGACACTGTCACACTCACCACACAAAGCATTTCCACAGCAAACCGTTCCCCAAAGCCACGCTGACCACTCATCCGCTCCGGTCTCCTCCTGAACCCGGGCACTGCTGATCTCATGGTTTCAAAAACATTCCACAAGTGGAATCACACATCCATTTGCGATTGGCTTTCGTAAAGTTTTTCGATCAGCACAAGTAAGTGGAGATCCATCTACACATACCAGAGCTTGTCTATTCCTTCTCCTGGGAAGGACCGCTGAACTCACTCTAGCTGTTGGCCATCGTAAGGGAAGCAAGAAAACTTTCACGTGCAAGTTATTGTGTGAGTTTTCATTTCCTGGTAAACATTCAGGTGTTTGATGGATAAGCACGTGGAAGTTTCATGTATTTTTGCTGCTTGTTTACTTAAGAAACTGACAGAATACCTGTCCATTAAGATGAATTCCCACTAGCAGTGTGGGAGTGACTCAGGTGCTGTGCATGCTCACCAGCACTTACTAATCTTTTTAGTATTGGGATGAGGCTCTTTTAGCCATTCTGGTGAGTGGATAGCTTATTGTCATCCCACTTCGCAGTTACTGAATAAAACCGATTATCTTTGCATGTGATTATCAATTAAAAAAATCTCATCCCACTCAACAATGAAAAATGAAGAAAATTTATATAACAAATTTTTTAATGAGGAGCAGCCATGTGTGGGTTCTTTGTTCGGTAAGACCTAGGCTTCATACGATTTGTACATAACTTTTAAAGATGCTGTTTCATTTCTAGTTTTTATAATTTGAGAATTTTTTGGAAGCAATTGCTGGTTAAAATCTAGGTGAAGTGATGGTTCCTCAGAGGCTCTGGAAGCCTTTTTCAAGAATGCCTGGTCAAATCAGATATGCCCATCTTTCTCTGAATTAATATTAGAGGTATTTATAAGTGCAAGTAGATTATGTATGAATACTCTTTAAGACACTCATCTGAAATTATATTTGTAAATCCCATATATTAGCATACATAAAATTATTTGAGAGGAATTAGGTAATTCTAAATAAGTCACTTCATGTTGATGAGCTCAGCCTATACTAAGAAAGATACATGCTTACTTCTATAGACTAGCTAAGTGGGTATAATTACAGATTTAACCTAAAACCCTAGATTTTTATTCATTGTTTAAATTAATTTGCAGTGTAACTCTGGGGAGAAAATTATTTGCCATTAGAAGTCTGCATCCCTTGCTGTGCTGCAAAGTCTCTGTCACTTCCCAGGCAGAGTGTTACAGGTCTCCTTTTTTGTCTCTCCAGATAGGGTGTGAAATGCTGCCCCATGTTGTTCCACTGTAATGCTCATTTTGCTAATGAGAGACCAGGCCCTGAAAGAGTTGGTGTGAGTCTCTCCAAATTAAAGTAGGCAGGTACTGGTCCTGACCTAAAACTGGCCTCTCTACCAGTCCTGTCTGCAGGTGTTTTATGGTTTATACCCTTACATATTGTTAAATTGCTTCACTTTCTCAAAAAATGGCCAACGAGAGAACTAGCTACAGCAAAAGTTATGACCAATACCTCCCAGGGTCACATATATTTTGCTATGGATATTAACATAATGAATGATATATGAGATATCATCAAAATAGTGTTTAAATGTAATAAAAATTATTACAGTAAAAACACATTGCTATTAATCTTTCTCAGAATTCTCCCCCTTGCATCAACAATATGCATCCCATAGTTATTACCACACTCTGAATCATTTCTGGAGTCATATTTTGTGTTTTCGTGAGGTGTGACCAAAAATACAAAGAATGCCCTGCTGAGTGCCGTGCAACAGAGAGTCAGGCTCATTAAAATATCATGGTGTGTCCTCCACCTCATCACCAGACCTGGCCCTGTGTAACTTTTGGTGTTCACCAAAGTCAAAATGACCCAGAAAGAGTCATATTTTAAATCGATTTGGATGGGTCATCTAAGCAGCCAGGACACCCAACTAAAGACCCTCGCAAAAGAGAACTTCCGGAGTTGCTTCCGAAACTGGCGAGAATGACGGGATGGATACATCAAGAGGAAGGGCAGGGAAAACGGGGAGGGTGATCAACAGCAATGCGTCTTTCAATGTAATAAATTATTTTAAATTTAAACATTTACCCTATTTTGCAGTGCCTCTGACTATGTTCTCTTTGTCTTTTTAAACTCTAAGGAATGTGACTGTGTATATAGTTCCTGGTCACAAAAGTATGTGTGGAGACCACATTTATACCTCCCTGTGAGGTGCAAATGTAAACAAGAAAGAGCTTATGAGACATTTCCATTTGTTTAAAGCACCCTTAGAGACAGCTTTGAATGCATCTGCTCGACTCCTCTGCGTAGCCCTTGCTTTACATCCTAACCTGAGGTTGGTGTGGAGGACGTGTCTTGCTTCTACTTCCTGCTATGGAATCTCTGAAGCTATTGCTGGCCAATTAGCCCCATTCACAGATATAATCAACTTCCTCTAATATCTCCAGGAACTTCCATTTTTGCTAGTAGCTCACACTGACAAATGAAATCAAACACGTCGGTCATTCCTCCTATTAAGCCTTGGACATTCTGTGTCTATACCACACATGAAACCATGGCAGGTGTTTTTCAGCTTTATTTGTGATTGGCCCAGTAGAATTTGCCTGCTTCCTATTCAAAACGTCCCCGTCATTTTGGGGAAGCACTGCATTTGTGAGACGCGCAACATTTTCCTGTTGACTTGTGGGCTGGAGATCTCCACACATTGTTTCCTTTAATCCATTTTCTCCTAAGAAGGTATGCTAGTGAGTTTTCCATCACTGTGAGAAAATACCTGAAGAAAACAAATTACAAAGAAGAAAACTTGAGTGGTTTTGTGAAGGAGTGCATGGCAGGGAGCTGTCTGCCTCATGGTAGATGGAAAGCCAAGAAAGCGTGGGTCAGCGTCCTGATGTCCCCTGTCAGGCACACTGTCCACACCTTAACTCTCTCACACATGGCCTGGACTGCAGCATGGCCCACCTCCCAGCGGCACATCAGGATGGTGACCAAGCTCTCACATCCAGCTTTTAGAGACATTTACCACAAACCCATTAAAGAAGCTTTCACATTTTATGAATGGGGAAATCAAGACTTAGAAATCAGATGTTTGTCCTGAGAGCACAGCTGTGCCTTTGAGAGGTGCATTCACCTGCTCTGGTTGTAGGTGAGTTACTAGACACATTTATTACACAGTCAGTGCTTCAAATAGCCAACTCTAGACCTCCTTACAAATTATTTAAGTCATGTATATGTTGTCAATTAAATAAAAGACATTAAAACAAAAACCCAGCCAGCGAACTGACCAACCAACAAAATAACCAGCATCTACATCTGCCAGGCTATGCATTTTTTTCTGTCTTGTTTTCTTACATGGCGGTAGAAAAGCAAAATCTTATGTATCATTATTTAAATGCCTTTGTTGTGTGTCCCTGTGTGTGTGTGTGTGTTTCACATTGCATTTCTGAAAGTAGCAGTTTCTGATACAATGAAATTGGGGATTAAAAAGACCACCAACTCTTAAGATTAGTTGATCAGACCTCAGTTAATTAAACTGAGAGGAACTGTCCCTCTAAATAACTTAGAATGTTGTGTTGCTTCACAATGATATTGGGTAAATAGAGACACCTAAAAATCCCAAACAAGTTTGTTAGCATAGGTGTGTTGCTCTTAATTTACATTTTCCTCCTGCCCTTGTGACAGCTCTTACACTGCCATGAAGCCTGCAACAATGTGATCAGAGAGTTTTGTAATATTGACAAGAGGCAGCATGGAAGTCATGAATATGAAAGGACTGCTTCGGGACAAAGTTAAAGAGAAATTGATGGCTTTAATAATGTCAGAGACAAAAGGCATTGGACAAGCTCAGTAGCATTTAAAATATTTATTAAACCCAGTCTGTAATTTTTCACAGGAAAGTTGCTTTCATGACAGAGGAAGTCATAACACAAACAGAACAACCCAGATGCCGCTGTGAGTCAGCAGCACTTCAGAGACATTTATATTCTTAGCCTCGAGCTTTCTCAGACTCTTTCCTAACGGTGCAGCTGTGTGAGTAATTTGTGGAAGAGCTGGTATAGAATTCTTGAAAAGAATACAAGATCGCGGCATCCAGCAATGGAAAACAGCCAGTGCTTCTCTGTCTTCTTACCAGTGACCGGACCATCCGCCTTAAACTTATTTTTGCTTTCAACGAGAATGAAGTCACTATGCAGGGTCGGGAATCACTGCTCTGATCAAAATCAGCCTTCTCGGCATCCAGGCAGGGCTGTTTCCGTGCTTTCTGACAGCATCGCAGCAACTTCTGAAGAACAACAATCGTTTGGAAGAATGAAGTTTGAGAAGAAATCAGGATTTAGTATTAAAGAGATGTCGATTTCTCATTAGCCAAAATCAGGATTTAGTATTAAAGAGATGTCGATTTCTCAATCCTAATTATTGGATTAGGAGGGTAATTAGATTAAATGGATTCTATTACATCTTTTGAAACAGAAAAGTAGCATTGGTCTGTTCCAATGCAGTAATATGCTATAAGCCTTTGGAATGTATTTATCTGCCTTACAGTTAAATGCCTAATATCATCTATAGATAGTGTTCATTAATATTTTGAGTTGAGACACACTTACAGTGGTTTCACATAAAAACCCAGGTTTCTAGTAAATGTAATTATACTAAATAGATTTTATTTTAATTTACTTTTGTTGATTTCTATTTTTTACCAGCAGAATGCCACCTCCATTTTTAAATTTCAAGAGCAACTGATCATCCAACTACAGTCCCTGTTTATAATCTATGCCCTTAGATACTTAAACTATAATGTAATTATATTTGTTCTATATATTTCTGTGATAATATTTCTTACTAGTTCAATTTCCTTAAAAACCTACTTCTAATGGAGACAAATCATGAATACCTCTTTAAAGTTCTATGAATGGTTAGTGTCCTGACTTCTATAGTGCCTTCTGTAGTGTCAGTACACTTGGCAAGACCTCCAGCATGTCTTGTTTATTACACCTAGTGGTATAGTTCTGAATTTAAATTTGTGTGCCAGGTAGTCACAGTAGAAACTTCTATGAACATATTCATTTTATGATTGGGAAGAGATGACACAAGTTAGGCTAGGAATGTATTTAGTATTCCTTTTGACTAATTTCAAAACTCAGCACTCACACAATATGTTAATTTAGAAAAGGGGAAAACAGAGGTAGGGAACATTGCCATCGTAGTATACTGCACTTAGAAGTTGCTCAAGTGAGTAGTTCCATACTATCTTAAATTCAAAAATAAATCTAACTTTATACTTTGTTTAAACATTTTTAGTGTGTAAAATTTACACACACACACACACACACACATACACACACACACACACACATAGATATATTTGTGTTCCCTTCAAGTTTAAGTAATAGAAGTATTTATGCTTTGGTCAATAAATAATATATCATCTCTTAATAATATATCATCTCAACTATTTAACATGTTTGCATACATAAAATATTACCTTATTTGATATCATATTATTAAAATTTATTTAATAATGTACCAAGCAACCAACCATTTGAAACTGTCAGTTGAATACAATTCCTGGTTTATTTTACCAATGCATGAAACATCTTCACAAAACATTCAGTATATAGACTTTAATTATCATGAAATATTGGAAGCCTCTGTTATGGCTTGTGTCTGGATGTCCTCCCCAAAGCCACAGAGAGTCATGGGGTGGGCTTTTAGAGTTTATGATTGATTCATGGGTGTGAGTGCTGCACTGCCCTGGGGCAGGTAGTTTGCATACCAGTGTAAGGGAGGGAAAGAGGCTGCTTACCACCACTCCTCCCCTTTTGCTCTTGTTGTTTTTTGCTATCTTTTACCAATATGAATGGTTGGGTTGCCCTCTGCCATGTACCACTCTGCCTTGGAGCCAGCCACGTATGGACTGAAATGTCCACAAACTGTGAGCTAAATAAACCTTTCCTTCCTTAATTTTGGGTGTCAGTTATTTTGTCTCAGCAATGAGAGAAAGAGTAACCAAGACAGCCTCTTTATAGATTTTCAGAGAGTGCACGTAAGCCGGAGTTTAAGTCCAGTGTAGAAAGGCGTTGTGGCCTCCATCCACTTCTTTTCTCATCCACTGTGAAAAGATGGGAAAGACAGGTTCATGGAGCACACTTCCTAGCTGGAAAGGACTGTAACAAAATTATTGGAAATGTTCTCTGGAGGATTATTGACTTTTTAATCAGGCTACCATCCGTCCCTATTTATATTTCATAATATATATCCCAGGAAAAATAATCTATTTTCACATGTGTAGCTTTTTTCTGAGGTTAAACCATTTTATCAATCAGTTCTCCTTCGGTTCTCTTTCAGGTTACCACTTAAAACCAGCAGACTAAAAGACACATGTTATACAAAAGAGTTATGCCCCAAAACATTTCTTATCTATATGAGTTTTGTTTGTGCTTCGACTTGTTTCCAAGTACTGGGGATGGAATACAGTACCTTACCCGTGCTATGCAATTCTTCTACTACTGAGCTACATCACAGCCCCTATTTGAGTATGCAGGCTCAATATAGCAGAAATTAATGATCAATGATTTTGTGTCCAATTATACATGTCTCAGCAAAACAGAAGCAGCTAGGAATGCAGAGGAAAAAGGAATATCTTACGGGAGAGATTTTCCCTTGGGCATTACCAGCATCAGTGTGTAGTCTACCTTTCCCATTATGAAGAGTGTAGACTCTGCTGTTTTCATTCAGTCACTTGATGTGCTCCTTTGCAACTAATTCTGAAGTATTTTTAAGTTGTCTCAATTCTTTTGCTGTTCCGAGAAGGCTGTGAGAAGAATTGCTCCTTACTTTGGCCATAAATCCTGTGACAAGATATACAATTTCTTTTATTAAATATCTACTGAGTTGTTGTCCATTCTGTTTTCTCATATAATTCTTTTTTAAAAGCTCATCTGTGAACACCTGTATATAAAGATGTTAGAGATTTGGTCTGAGATTTGGTCTGAGAACTTTTTCCACTCGAGATCTTGTGTGATGTGGGTGTACCATAAGCATGCAAACATATCTTTTTAAGAAGTTATTTGTTTTAAACACCAATAAAATACAATGTTTCCAAAACTATTTGGTGCTAACAGGTGAGCCTAAACATGTGCTTTATGCCACCAGGAAGCACACATAGAAATATTTTGAGGGGGCCCTTTTGAAAACGTGTGTCGTATTTCTAGACAAACTACTTAAGTAGTCACCAGGGGAACACATCAGAGTGTGGTGGTACACTGCTGTCCTCTGTGTGCGCATGTGCATGTGTTTTGTTACATTTGTGAGAGGAGGGGTGTTGTGAATTTCATCTGGTGAATCTAGCTTTTCTCATTTTTTTCTCTCTTTTTTATTAGTCATGTTTGCAGTACAAAATGTTTACATTCCTTGTGTGGAGTTGCTATGTGTATATACACATCTTAATTTAGTTTTTCCATTCCCTTCCCACCACTCCCTTTATCATATCTCTCAATCCTCTTCTCTTCTAAGAATGATCTACCTCCCTAGTACCTAACACCTACCTTTTATTTTGTTCTTACATGTACTTTGGGTTTCTCATACAAGAGGAAGCACGTGATATTTAATCTGTGTGTCTGATTTACTTCATTAACATTATGGTCTCCAGGTGGATCCATTTTCCTCCAAATGACTCAAATTTCTTCCTCTTTTTGGCAGAATAGTACTCCATTGTGTGTAAATACCACATTTTCTTTATCCACTCATCCGTTGATGGGCGTATAAGCTGCTTCTAAGATTTATCTATAATGAATTGTGCTGCTATAAATATGATGTGCATGTATCACTATATCTTTAACACTTTTGAGACCTTTGGGCATCCATTATTTTTCCAGTCCTCAGAATCTTAAAAGGCAACACATAAGGTAGAAACCTGTACCTTGCAGGAGGCTTAAACTTGCAGAACTAGTGAGGATGGAGATCTTTCCCTCCTCCATGTTACAGTTGTCTTAAACTGAATTTAATGCCTCTAGACTATTGTTGTTATGGCTTATATCTAGGTATCCCCCAAACCTTCACATGCTTATAGGTGGACCTTTTGGGAGTGACTTGATCATGGATGTGTGGTACTGGGTCATGGGTATGTGATACTGGATTAGTCCACTTATTGGTTTAGCACAGCTGTCGATGTGGGTAATAGGTTTTCTGAAGAGATAAGACCATCCCGGGTTTGGGTGGCACCAACCAATAGGCTTGGAGCCTGAATAGAGTACAAAGGGAAAGGAAAAGGAGGGCTCCCTGCATTCTGCCTGCCCTGCCATAAGCTGCTTCTTCTCTGTGATGCCCCTCTGCCATGCTGCCCTGTCTTGGAGTCCGCAGACTGTGGACTGATACCTCTGCAAACTGTGAGCTAAGTGAACCTCTCCTCCTTTAACTTGTGGGCATCAGGTATTATTTTTCAGTGATGAGAAAATATCTAGGAGAATTGCTGAGGAAGGGAACTAAGGAACCAGTGGGGTGGTAGACACATCTGTAGTGCTGATCTGCTGTCTTCAGCTGGTCTTGGGATTTGCACTACCTCCCCAGTTTTGGTGTATCTGGAAGGCTAACACATTGCAGAGGCAGACAAATGTGTGGATACTTTGGTCCTTCCAGTCACCAGAGAGAAGAGTGACAGAATGAATTTGGGGTTAGCTTTAGATCACTAATGACAGCCTCAGGTTAGTTGTATCTTTGCATTTTTGCCATTCTTAGGAGTGAACACAAGAGATACAAGGTGGTTCAAAGTATACATAAAGCAAACAGAAGGAGTCTAGAACAAAACTTTTCTGCCTATTGCATTTTTTGAAATATCTCTGGCAGGATCTTCTTCAGCTGAGAATTAGGGTCTTTTTCCTTGATTCCAATCATAGTCTGAGGCAGATACAGGACACCTGTGTTTTCATGTCCATCCTGGTGGCTCGTGTCAGCATGTGAGTGTGCAGGCAGGATGGGTGTAATAAACCTGCAGTGCACAATCCATGGATCTCTCCCTGGACTTGGTGCTGCTGTCACTGAGCTATGTATGGGGACACAATGATTAAATAAGGTAACTTCCCTACACATGCACACACACACGCACATAGCTTTATAATATACAAAGTTGCCTATTTGTACAGAAATAGTGCCAGGTACTAAAAAGTTTGAAAATGTTCTCAATACCACATAAGTATTAAATATCAGAGTGAAAACACAAACTCATTATTGGTTTCCCTCTAAATGTCACTGAACAACAAGGAAAACTGCTTTCATTATCTTAGCGGTTTCAAAATGAGTTACTTAATTCACCGAAGTTTTTCATAAAACCGAATATACATGTTAAATATTAAATATATAAAAGGATCATCAATAACAATTAAGAAAATATAGTTATCTATGGAGGCATTTTCATATTAATATGTTTAATATTTATGTTAAAGAGTAAATTCATTTTTCTTAAAAAGAATAATGGATTTTTATGTAGTGGAATTAAAATATCTAAGCCACTTACTCTAATGTATTTGCATTTTCAACTTATCTCAGAGATCTGAGCATAGTGGCACATGCCTGTAATCCCAGCACTCAGGAGGCTGAGGCAGAAGGGTCACTGCAAGTTCCAGGCCAACCTGGGCCACATAGCAAGTTCAAAGCTATCCTGAACTGCATAGAGAGATCCTGATTCAAACAAAACAAAACAAAAGATAACAAAAAACTTTGCTTCATTGAATTAGTCCATCTTCTGCTATCTCTAAATATCTAAAGGTGGGTAATATAAAATAAGAAAATAAAAACATTACCAACTCACAGTTTTAGAGTAGAAAGCTTAAGTGGATCCTGGATTTTGCTTCCAGTGAAGACCACCGCATACAGTGTCACCACATATATAGTGTCAGATGGCATCTGGAACTATTAGGGCTCTGGCTAATGCATTTTGCATAAGGGGTGTACATGAATCTTTTGGGCTCCAGGGGAGAATGCTATGACTGTGTAGGTGAGGCTTCCCAGGGATAGCTGGCTCAAGGGTGTACGGATATGGATTGTGGGCAGGTTATGGGAACCAGTCGCTCTGGATTAGTGTGGTTCTGGGTGTGGCTGGATGGATTTATGGAAGACAGAGACCCCACCTTGTCTGTCAGTGGCACCAACCAATAAGTTTGTGGCCTGAATGGCATAAGAAGTGAAAGAAATTAGGCTTCTTCCTGCCTGCCCTGCAATGGACTGTTTTTCCTCTGCCATGCCACCCTGCCTTGAGGACAGTTGACAGTGGACTGAAACTTACAAACTGGGAGATAAAATAAACCTTTCCTCCTTTAAGTTGTAGATGTCAAGTATTTTTTTCTCAGCAGCAAGAAAGTAACTAAGACACCATCAGAGCAGGAGCCCAAGTGAGAGGAGACCATAAGCAAGACAGGGGTCCAGGCAGCAGTGGAGGGCTCAGGCTCATTCTTTCAGGGCAATTTGACCTCAGGAACTCTAACTCAGGGTCCCACAAAACGATGCTGCTTCTGCCCAGAACAGCACTGCGGGACTTACCTCCACTCTGCCCACTCTTGAGGCTACTACCTCCCACCACCACCCTGGGACGGAGCTTCCAGCTTCCCTAAAACCCTTGCAAGTTACATCCCAGCCAGGCATGCACTGTCATTTGCTAACCATACAGTTAACACCCCATCACTGTAAATTTTTAGACAGTTCTCCACAAAATTAAATGTGTTGGAAATGGCACTTTTAAGCTTCTGCACAAGGGAAAAATCAGCACAGTGAAGAGATAACCCACTGAATGTGAGAGATATTAGGCAGCTGTTTGTCTGACACAAGATTAACACACACAATATATATAGCAAGCTCAAAAAACGAAATGTGGCCTGATTTAAAAATGGGCAAATGAAGCTGGGCATGGCGGTACATACCTGTAATCCAAGGACTCTGGAGGCTGAGGCAGGAGGATTACAAATTGAGCCCATGGGCAACTTAGCCACTTAGTAAGATTCTCTTTCCAAATAAATAAAAAGGGGGCTTGGGGTGTAGCTCAATGGAAAGGCCATGAGTTTCATCCTCATGCCAAAAGGGAGGGGCTGGATGACCTGAACAGACAATTCTGCAAAGAATAAATACAAAAGGCAGGATAACAAATATTAGCTATTAAGAACATTTACGTAAAAACTGTAGCTGTGTACTGAGCACTATCCACAAGAGCTAAGATGTGGAATCTGCCTTGGTGACCATCCTCAAATGAAGCGCAAAAACGGGGCAGAGTTGTGCGATGAAGTATTATTCAACCACAAATAACAGTGAGAGCTCACCATTCCCTGGACAGTGGGCGGAGCCGGAGGACGTCATGGTAACGGAAATGAGCCGTGCCCAGGAAGGCGCGTATCACTTGCTTTCTCTCACATGTACAAATGAGAAAGCAACAAAAGCACAACTGAAAGCAGAAGTAAGTTCTTAGTATGTGGGAGAGTGGGACGAGCGGGGACAAACCTGCCTAGTCAGGGGTCAAATTCTCACTCTCCATGACCTAGAGAGACCTAGGAGCATCAGGCGCTGTTGTTCCAAAACCCACTGTTTTTCGGTAGTCTGGGAAGGAGGACAAGGGTACCAGCGTAGCCTCGATGCTCAAGCTTCACTTTTATCACCATGTTAAACAGCAGGAGCCGAAAATTAAACGTAGAGTACGGGTGAACACTGGCTCCGAAAAGTGGGAGAAGTCAGACAAGTTAAGCAGCATTTGGCATAAGCCTTTTTCTTTCTTTTTTTTTTTTTTTTTTTTGTACCGGAAGTCGAACTCACAACCTCAAACTTGCCAGGCAGGTGCTGTGCCGCTGAGCTAAATCCCTGGCCTCTCCAGATATTAACCCAAGTACAATTTGGGTTTGAGAACGCACAGACTCCTGTTTTGTCTGTAAGAATCGAACGTCCTGCTATTTTATCTGGAGCGGTGGCCAAGGATATGCTCAATAAAGGTATCTGTGTCCCTATGGGTCCGTTGGGTAGCCACAATACTTAATACAAGGCTCAGACCCTAAGATCTGACCTCTGTTTTAAAGAGCTGAAAACTGATCTTAGTGACCACCTCTGGATAATAAAAATATATAAAGTCAGATGCAGATAATAGTATGCTAGTGTACATAACAAAGGTAACAAAACTAAGTAGCCAGGATATTTGTACTGGCATTTCTAACTTAGAGATATACTTTGCCTGAGGGCCACTGGAAAGTGTGCTGAATATAATGGCAGTACTACAAGACAGACCGAAGAACTTGCTTTTTTTATTGAAAGACAGAGGGACTGAAGTCCTGACCTCTCATGGCTGGAGGTTGAAATGTTTTGAATGGACTCAATGGAGCTGGTGCAGTAGAGTATTTTTTGAAAGGGCTTGAACACCATGTGTTACTGAGATATATTCAGAAGTATTTATATATTTACGCTCTAATGATTCTCATGTCTTTAAATGTTTGCTACTTACATTTACATGTATACAATTTGTATCAGTTAAACAGTAATTTCACTGATTCTCAAAACTTGTCTATCAAATCTTTCATACTTTATGTACAAAATCATGCCATCTCTAGATGCCCAAGATATCCTTTGTCATAATATGGGAAATATCTTCTGGATTTTATTTTGCTTTTTTTTTTTTTTGGTTTTTCTCCGGTACCAGGAACCGAACTCACAACCTTGCGCTTGCCAGGCAGGCGCTTTTGCCGCTGAGCTAAATCCCCAGCCCCTTATTTTGCTTTCTAAAATACATGATATTTCTGCAACTACTGACATTATATAATTTTTTTTATTTTAAAGAGAGTAAATGAGTAAATGAGACACAAACAAAAAGTAGAACAATAACAGCATACCAGTATCACAAACATGAACAAACCAAATCAAGAACATTTAAAGTGATAGAGGGTTTCAAGACAAAATAATATGAATTAACAGCAGTTGTTATATTACATATTGCTATCCTCAACTATGTTGCTCAGATTACCAGATGTAAGAATGGAAGACTGTTCAAATCATTAAAGAGAATAAGAAAATAATTTTTAGGTAAAACATTAGAGATAATACAGCATTTCACTAGATAGGATGGTAGGAATTCACCATGGTTATTCCATTGCATATTGTTACCTTCAAATCAGCTGCCCAGACTACCAGACACAAGCATGCAAAATTGATCAGAACATAAAAAATTTTAAGCATTGACTATTTCTTTCAATACACCATCAGATGTCAGCAATGCAGTTATTGCAGCTATCCACATATATATTTATATTTTGCCTTCTTTCTTTTTTCTTCCTTCCCTCATCCCCGTCATTCCTTCCTTGGAGCAATTTCTTTCCCTTTTCTATCATCTATTGTATATTTTGAGTTTTATTTATTCTTTCAGGTTCCTACACCAAGGAGACAACATGATGTTTATACATTTGGGTCCAATTTATTTCACTTATGAGTATGGTCTCTAGTTGCATCCATTGACCTACAAAAGCCTCAAGTTTATCTTTTTTATAGCTGAGTAATACTCCATTGTGTAAAAATACCACATCTTTTTATCTATTCCTCAGTGGCTGGGCATCTGGGTTGCTTCCAAGAGTTAGCTATAACAAATTGTGCTGCTATAAACTTGGGTGCACATATATTGCTGTGGTATGATGTCTTGAATTCTTCTAGGAAAATACCCAGAAGGGAAATAGCTGGGTCAAATGGAACCTCTAATCCTAGTTTTCTGAGGAATCTCCAAACTGATTTTCACAGTGGTTTCACCAATCTACACTCCCACCAGCAGTGGAGTAGGGTTCCTTTCTCCCCAGAGCCTCTCCAGCATTTGTTATTGGTTGATTTCTTTTTTTTTTTTTTGGTTTTTCTCCGGTACCGGTAACCGAACTCACGACCTTGTGCTTGCCAGGCAGGCGCTTTGCCGCTGAGCTAAATCCCCAGCCCCATTGGTTGATTTCTTGATGATAGCCATTCTTTCTAGGATGAGATTGAATCTCAGTGTTATTTTAATTTGCATTTCTCGAATGATTAATGACGTTGAACATTTTTTCATGTATTTATTCACCATTAGTATTTCATTTGAGAAGTGTGTATTCATCTCAGATGCCCATTTTTGGATTAGGTCTTTGAACTTGGGGGCCTGATGGTTTTTAAATCCTTTATATGTCCTAGGTAGAAGTCCTTTGTCTGAGGGGCAGTTGGCTAAATTTTTTTTCCCAATTCGTGGGTTTTGTTTTTACTCTATTGGTGATTTCTTTAGATGTGCAAAAACTTTTCAATAAGCTGAGATCCCAGTTGTTGAGTCTTTGAAGTATTTCCCATGCAGTTTGGTTTTTGTTCTAACATTATATACTTTTAATCTCCTTGAAACTGTTTATGTAGCAATTTTAGGTGATTTCAGTATCTATAAAAACCCAATATATTATGGTATATAACATTTATATGTTCAAATACATTTAGTTTGATAATATTTTGTTTGGGTCTTTTTTAATCCACTTTTTTGAATGAGATTGACTGATAATTATTCACTCTTACACAGCCCTGTCAGATTTAGGCATTAAGCTTGTGTTGGGCTCATAACACAGCTGGGGATTTTATTAGGGATCTACAATATGCTGCATGATAAATTATTCAGAAACTTAGTGTCTTAAAACAGTGGACATTTATCATCACACAAGAAACTAAAAGGAAAATACTTATGAAATAATAGACATGGAAATGAGAAATTAAGTAAATTAGGAAGGACTCTGCTAGGTGGTGTGGGCACAAGGTCTTTTCTGAGGTTGTGCTCCCTGGTTAGTCCATGCTCTCCTGATCTGAAGTTTCACTGGACCCTGTGAATCTACTTCCAAGGTGGTGCCTTCACCTGGCTCATGACAAGAGGCCTTTGTTCCTTGCTGCTGATGGTCAGTGTGAGCCTCTTTATAAGTTTGAGTATATTTATGAGATTGCAGCTGACCTCTTTAGGAAGAGAGTCTGAAGTGTAACGTAACACAGTAGCCTCCCTTACCAGTGGGGGATATATTCTAATACCTACAGGGCGTGCTTGAGGCCAAGAATAGTCCTGGGTGCCATGTGCATGTCCCAAGACAGATACCACGGATTTGATCACCAGAATGGCCACGGTGTGACTAACAGCGAGATGAGGTCCAAGCATAAACTCGGGGCAAAGCAGGGAGTGGCCTCCTGGGTTTGATGAAGTGGGATAGTGCTACCCTTGCTGGAAGAGCATGCAGTTTAAAACTGAGGGATTGTTTGCTTCAACAATTTTTCATTTAGTATTTTCAAGCCACAGTTGACAGTGAGTAACAGTAAACATGGAAAATAAAACCTTGGACAGTGGGAACTGCGGTTCCTTTTCTGCTCTAACATTGTATACTTTATACTATCACTTTGTCATGTTTCTTGAGTTTTGTTTTGGTTTTTAGAGACAGGGTCTCACTATGTAGTTCAGGTTTATCTTGAACTCACTGTGTAGCCCAGGCTGACCTCAAACTCATGGAGATCCTCCTGCCTCATCCTCCCAAGTGCTGGGATTACAGGGGAGCACCACATTTTGCAGTTCCATGTTCTGTTCATTCATAGTGAATCATTTAATCTCATATCCATGTATACAGAGACCAGTCCTTACCTTCTGAAGACAAGTGTCAAAGAATTTTTGTGGATATGCCAATATTACCAGAGAAATGTAGACAGTTTTTCTGTTCTATGGGATAGATTATTAAGATTGGTATTATTCACAAGGTAGTTAAGATAATTGTACTACTAATTTCTATTAGTTTATTGAAAGTTAATACCTAATATTTTTGACCAATTTTACATGCTTATATCTGGTAATCTGAACAACTACTTTGAAGACAACAACGTGCAACATAGCAATCATTGTTGAATTCATATCATCTTTTTAAAAAAAAATTCTATAATGTTTCTAATTTTTTATTATATTTTACTTTCTTTAAAATAAAAAAAAGCTTGGTATTGCTTTTATGTTTAGGGAGGATATAGTTTTCTTTGATTAAATGTTTTTAATAATTAAATTTATTTAAATACAGTAAGACCTTTGTGTAGGTTCCACAGGATGCTTGTGTTTCTAGAAATCTGTTTATTTTATGTAAAATTAAGTATTGGTATTAAGTTGTTTATAGATGTTGTCTTCAGTTTTGGGTGTGTATATAAGGGTGGTGCTCTGAGTTTAACCTGTATGTTTTCTGTTTTCTGAGCTGCTGCTCATGACTATTCTCTTTTCCTTTGTTATTCTACAATTTCACTTTATGTGTACATTATATTGAGAGAGAAAAGGAGAAGAAGGAGGAGAAGGAGAAGGAGGAGGAGGAGGAGAAGGAG
>NW_004955554.1:1710140-1840178 GCF_000276665.1 Chinchilla lanigera | reverse complement strand
AGGAGAAGGAGAAGGAGAAGGAGAAGAAGGGGAGGAGGAGGAAGGGAAGGGAAGGGAAGGCAAGGGAAGGCAAGGCAAGGCAAGGCAAGGCAAGGCAAGGCAAGGCAAGGCAAGGCAAGGCAAGGCAAGGCAAGGCAAGGCAAGGCAAGGCAAGGGAAGCGAAGGGAAGGGAAAGAGGGAAGGAAGGAAGGGAGGGAAGTAAGAAGGGCGGCTCACCTGCCAGACATACTTGTCTAGTTTTGGGATTGCATGGAGTCAGAAGAGATAAACCAGCAATGTGATTCAATAGAAGAGCAGGGCCAAACTCAGAAAATGCAATATGATTCAATTAGTGGCTAATCACAAAACAAAAAAAATTCTCAAAATTTTCAGCTTTATTTATGTGTAAAATTACATTTATTAATTGCACACACACGTCATAATGCACAACACAACAGTGCTTTCATTTTTAACTGCAATCTATGATGTCACACAAGGAATTACTGGAAATATCCTTGGGATTGAAGCAGATCTGGCTTACTTCCACAACCTTTAAAACTCCTGCTTTCATATTAGCCCGGTTTTCAGTATATATTCTTAGGTTTCTTAGCCAAGTAAGTTTAGTTTAAGAACATAGTGATCTGCATCTGTCTGCCTCGCTTTCCGTACTGATGGCAGCAAGTTCTCCGGCGATCTGCGTCGGGCTCTTAGCTGCTGACTCTGTCTCCAGTTGTGGAGCTGCGTCACGCCGCGCACATGGACAGCCTCACATCCACTGCGGTTATGAAGCTGTCTTGTGTTTACATCGTCTCATTGTTAGTGTCAATGATTCTGATGTACAATTGAGAATAAATTTAAGATTTTTGCTTTCAATCACTAGCTAACTTAGTGAATGAGTTTAAAGAAAATTATCTTAAAAACAAAATTTGAGTGTTACCTAATGAAAATATAATTATCAAGCTGTGAGATGTAACACAATAGAATCCCGTTGTTTAATTCCCAGTCCACATGGGGCCTGTGCCAAGTTTCCCATCTGGTTTTTAGCTCATTTTTCTTAGATCAGGACCCAATCTGGGTTTACACACTGCATTTAGTTATCAGGACCTTCAGTCCCTTTTAATTTACAGTCTTTTCTCAGGCTCTTGGTGTTTCTATCTGAGATAAAATTTACATGCTATTTAGCCATTTGAAGATGTATAATTCAGAGGTTTGCAGTGCAGCCCAATGTTATGCAGCTGCTTTCTGATGTCACAGCGTTCTCCTCACTACCGAAAACCTCACATGCGTTAGACACGTTTCTCCACTTCTTCTTTCCCCCCAGTCCTGTGATCCTTCTGTTTTGGTGGACTTACCCATCCCAGACATTTTATGAAAATGTTCTCTTCCGAGTACAGGTCTTTCATTTAGCATTGTGTCTTCCGTATTCCTGCTAGGCTTTTGTAAATCTTTCCTTCTTGTTGCTAGAAATATCATGTTGTGTACCAAAACCACACTTGAGTTTCCATCATCAGGACAATCATTTATGTCGTTTCAACTCTTCAGCCTCATGCGCATTCATAGACGCATTTTACCCTGTCTCACAGACATGGAACTGCTCGGCGTGGGGCAGCAGAACCTTGTTTGCCAGCAGAGTTCACTCCAGAAATACATGTGTTGGCCGAAGCACTTGTAAATCAAAGCACATTTCCTCGTAAGAAAGAATGGAAACTCAGATGATTCATTACACACCCCAAAAATATTCATGAAAATGATTATAATACTGTAATAAAATACAAAATAATAAAGAAATTGCAAAATATGATGAGAAATAAACAAACTGCACTGAACTTTGAAAACTTTTGCGGCTGGTGTACAGGAAGGTACTTTCACTATCACTGTGGAATCACTGCTGCCTCTGGGCTTCGTGGAATCTTTTTCTTTTCATGCAGCTTCAACAAGGAACCTGTCTGGTGACACTTGTTTTGCCTCCTTTTGAGGATTTCATGGAAATGTGACTTGCATTGCTGTTAAACAGACACGTTGCTCTCACTGCCGCAGCCTTACTTGCTTTCTACATAAGCGCACACTGCTCCAGTTTGCATATCTCCCTAACCTCACTTGAAGCAGGGATTTTTCTCCTTGTCCTCTGCAGAAGAGATCTCCTCCATAACCTCTCACTGTTGTGAGAAAATCACCCATAATCCTGCAGCCACTGTCCCATAGTAAGAGAGAGAGAGACAGTGAGAGAGAGAGACAGACAGACAGATGGAGTAGGGCTCACTGGTGATCTGTGATGCTGAGTCCTGTACTACTGGTACCGCAGCACATTGCTAGCTCATCAAGTTAAAGGTTATTAGCGATGTTTTCTCATCTTGTGGAACACTCACAGAACAAGTTACTGTACTAAAATGCAAAATAATACAGAAAATACAAAATATAAAGAAAAGTAAACAAATTAACCTGTGAAATCCTACATTTTATTGTAGTTCTAAGTAAACAGTTTGAGGACATACCACAGTCTTCTTCATGGAGGCTGAGTGGTTACATTCTCACCACAGTGTGGAAGATTTCCAGTTTCTTCCATTATTTCTGTTTATTATAGCCATATTAGTAGACATGAAATGGTATCATATTGTGGTTTTATTTGCATTACTACCTTTTCTGACACCTTTTCAGGTGCTTATTATCCATTTGCATCTTAGAAGAAGTGTTTCTTCAGGTCTTTTGCCCATAATATAACAGAGCACTCTTTCTGTTATTCAATTGTAACAATTTCTTTATCCATTCTGGATACTAGTCTCCTATTTGATATAATCTCTAAATATTTTTTATTCTGTAGAATGATATACTTTCTTTCATTTTTGTTTTGAGGCAGGATCTTGCTGTATAGTTCAGGCTGGCTTTAAACTCACTGTGTAGCCTTGGCTGTCCTTGAACTTGGGGTGATCCTCCTGCCTCAGTCTCCCAAATGCTGGGATCACAGGTGTGCGCTACCAAGCCTAGCTATTTTTCCCTGAGCACTGTTTGAAGCATCATAATTTTTAATTTCAATGAAGACAAATTTATTTTGTTGTTGTTAATTGTGCTCTGGGGGTTGTAATAAAAAATCACTGTCAAATCAAATGTCAAAGTGATTTGCTGCCTTGTTTTTAAGTTATAGCTCTTTAGCTCCTACTTTTAGGTCTTTATTTGGTTTTGAATTAATATATGATGAAGGTACATATCTGAGTTTATTTTCCTGTTGTGGTTTGCAGTTTTCTAAGATTTTCTTGAAAAAATCTATATGTTGGATCTCTAATGAAAAATACATCGACCATAAATACATATTTCTGCACTGTGAGCTCTATATTCTATATATTTGGCCTTACATTTGTACACATTATTTTATATTATACTTTCCTGTATGTCTTCAAATCGAGAGTTGTGTATGCTGTAGCTTTTTCCAAATTGTTTTGGCTATTTGGGGCTCCTTGTGGTTCCATGTAGATCTGAGGGTGAGCTCATCCACTGAGGGAGGAAACACACTTTGAGGGTTTGCAAAGGTGACTGTGTGTCTGTCAGTCAGTCATGCAGAAGCACCACCGTCAGCCAGTGGTTCTATCCAGCTCACAGTCAGTTATTTCTACTCATGAGCACAAGACTGTTTTTAAAAAGTCCTTTCAAAAATGTTTTGTCGTGTTTAATCTGCACCTATCTGATAAAATATATTCCCAAATATTTTAATTTTGGATGCCTTAATTTCTAATCATGTTATGGTTTGGAAAGACTTTCCTTCCTCTCTGGATTTATTTATTTGATTGGATTAATAAAGTTTTAGCTACTTATACTTCCTCATAATTGTTAATTATTCTGACACTCAAGTTATTCCATTTTTAACAACGGAAACCTGTGTGATTTTTTAAAATATCTCCATTGTTCTGAAGTTTTAATTTTTTATTTTAAAGAGAGAAAAAATAAAAATGATACAGAATTTGAGAACAAGATGGTAAGAAATTAACAATGGTTATTAAATTATTGCATATTGTCATCTTCAAAGTAGTTGCTCAGATTACCAGATATAAGCATGCAAAGTAATCAAAAAATATAAGCACTTACAGTTCTTTTCAATACTTTTGAAACAAAACATTCCATCCAACCTTACATTTCATTTTTCCTAGCACAGTTTCAGAATTACTTTTCTTTATGTTATACTGGGACATTTTCGTGAATAATGATACCTGGAAACTGAGATCTTCAAGTATACAATATTGTTAACGTGCATAGTTCATCGTTTCTTCTGCAGCAGTTCTTGCTGGTTTTGGAAAAGTCTCTGGTCAGTACCAGTTTCTAATCTTCCTTCTGTCCTCCTTCAGTTCCTCCTGTCATCCGTGTGTACCCTGAGAGCCAAGCTAGAGAACCCGGGGTGACCGCGAGCCTCAGGTGCCACGCGGAGGGCATCCCGGACCCACAGCTTGGCTGGCTGAAGAACGGCGTGGACATCACGTCGAAGCTGTCCAAGCAGCTCACCCTGCAAGGTGTCTCTTTTGTGCATTTTTTCCCTGTTAAATGATCATGAAGAACTGTTATGCTAAATTTATAACTCATTTTACATTATTTGGGAAAAAGGAGAAAATGAGTCAGTGGCAAAAGACTGTCATACATCTAAAAAAGTTTATATCTAAGATATATTTGAAATAGTCTTTTAATACTTTAATACTCTAAATAATAGTCCTGTCATAGTGATTAATTATGTCATTATTTTGCTTGCAAGTAAAATATTAAATTAGATATGTTTATAGGACTTGTGAATTATAGTACATGTGCTGAACAGAATAATTGGGTAGAAAGACATTTTTGAAGTTACTTTTTAAATATTTAATTAAAATATGGATTTTGGAGGGCTTTAATAATGTAGAGATTTTAATGAATATTTTTAGTATATTTTGTAAATGAAGAGATTAATAAGTAATTAAATGTTTCACATTTCTTTATTTTTAAGATGTCAATTAATTTGGTTCTATACATAAATATTCTTAAAATTTTAATATTCTGATATGGATATATGATTAATCCATTGTCTACATTACAGCAATTATAAATATGTACAAGATAAAAAATACAATAATTTTTGTAAAGCTAAATAATGAAGATAGTGCAAAAGCAATTACATATTATAAGCTGATTATGCTATTATGAAAGAAATTCATAAATCTGATTTCCATTGTTAGATATAGAACCACATGTCATTTCATCAAGCTATTTGTTACATGGATGGGCATTATATTTTTTATTCTATGTCTTTACATTTCTTCAATTCAAATTGGTAGTAATTGACATATTCTTCATTATTACCCTGAGCATAGATTCCTATATTATTCTACTTAAATAGTGAAAACTTTTAGCCATAAAGCCTTTTAAAATAAAATTTCTTCATAACTGTTACTTATTTTTGCATGTCGGCAGTGCTGAGTGTGAATATTCTTGATCTTTACATTTTATGGTCATGTGGCTAGTCGTGCATGGCTCAGATGTTTCTTTAGCATTTGCGTATGAGATCCTATTCTAGGAACTAATTCAAAAAACAATGGCCATGTACAGGATAAACGCGAATGAAGGGAAATAAAATCCCCAAAGCAGTGCAAATTGTTTGCTAACAAGCAAATGAAGATAATAGTGCAAAGAAACTGAAAATCGGCAGACAGGACACCAAGAGAGAAGAAGAAAAGTTTAAAGAGGGGAGAAGAGTTAAAAAATGTTTGACGTGTAGAAAATGTCAAAGAAGATCACTAACATTTGCTCGTGGAATTTTAAAAAAGAGTTTCAGCAGTGCTCGGTCTTTAATGGTATTAGAAATGAAAAGGAATTGACAAACCCACAGGCAGCAGCAGCAGCCGGTGTGCGGGCGTGGGACTGAGAGGGCAGGGGTAAGGGAAGAAGGACCAGAGGAAAGGAAGGAGGGACGTTGTGTTTCCAGCACATCAACACTCTTTGGAAACAGTGTGTACGGCTGCTTTAACGCTGAGATGGTGGAGGTGAGTCATTGCCAAATAACGGGTGAGCTCACAAAGCCTAACGCGCTCCTCTCTGGGGTTCTGTTCTAAAGCTGAGACTGAGACGTGCAGTCACCATTTTGGGGTAGTGAGCCTCAGCATAAGAGGGTGAGCAGGTGGGTGTGCAGTGAGCATTTGTAAACTAAGAAGGAGGCGCAGGTCATTCAGAAGCTTTCTCCTGCCCGGACATCCCCTGCCTCCCACACATCCCCCGGGCCTGAGGGCCCTGACCACAAGCAGGCCCGACCTCCTCCCATTTGTTCTCTGCGCTCTCCTCTCCCTGAGCTCGGCCAGCCACGAATACTTCCGATCCAGAGCATGAGGCACAGGCCCAGAACCTGCACAGGCGTGTCCAGCGAAGAGGACAGCAAGGGAAGTTGAGCGTGCGGCCTCTTAAGGCCCAGAGCTTCATAGGCAAAGTATTATCTCACCCAGATGGGAGGTCGCAGTTGCTCTCTCCGCAGCCCTCTGGCGTTACAGCAGCCCTACCAATTTCCATACCACCATGTAGGTTAGTTTAATTTCATTTCTGGTCAAAAGACAATTATGTGTTCTGATCTCTCTGTCCTCTTTCTGTCCTACTTAGAGGTATGGAGCATGAACTCAGTAACACCCTTGCCTGACAACAGTGGTATATTTACACGATGGAGCTCACTTCATTACTTATGGTAGTGTCTTGAGCATAGATGAACAATATCTATTATTTAAATTTCCATTAAAATGTAGGAAAAAGTGGAGTCTGAATAAAGTGAACATATGACTTCTAGTTATCCATGTGTGATACCTCCTGTGTGGGAAATAGGAAATGGCGGAGAACACAGAGTGTGCGTGGGTTACAGGGTGCGGGGCTCCGCAGAGCTGAACGAAGGCCCAGTGTGCAGAGCACTTGCGTACCTCTGGCGTCCTCGGGCATGCTCCCGAGCAGGGACGAGGAGGACGGCAGTTTCATTAGCACGCTCTGAGAGAGCTGCTTGACCGCGTCTTCAGAAAGCAGTGCCCCGAAGCCGAAATTGTCCTTTACCAGTTCCTTTCCTGTGTTCCCAGCCAACGGCAGTGAGGTCCACATAAGCAACGTGCGGTACGAAGACACCGGCGCGTACACGTGCGTCGCAAAGAATGAGGCGGGCGTGGATGAAGACATCTCTTCTCTGTTTGTGGAAGATTCTGCGAGAAAGACGCGTATGTATTATGCACACACACTCACACCTGTATTCAACTTGATTGCTTTTTAGGTTACTATAGCCTCTTTTAGCTGTTCAAAACGCTAAGTAGCAGAAAACTGAAATGCACAGTGCATTGAAACGCCAATTTCATGTGTAGGGAGGATGGGAATCCTGCACAACTAAAAGTAAGTTTAAAGATTTAAGTTTGTGAAATCTTCACTACTGCATTGGAATCATTTCATTTACTTTCCAAGTGTACATAATATGTTTCAGGTTCTGCTTCCCATCTGCCCATGGAAGAATTTTAATCCCTTGAAAAGTCCTTTCTACAGTCATATTTTGGTAATTCAAGGCTCTCAAATATTCCGCACTGTAGATGGAATAAGGCTGCATCTCTCTTCCTAGGTCAGCTGTGTTGCTAGAAGCTGCAGTGCGGCCTTACCCACAGCAGGTACCAAGCTTCCTGTTCACAAGACAATTAGTGACCTGCTGCAGGGCTGTCCTTAATTGAATGGTAGAAATCCTGTACACTTTGATTTTTCTCCTGAAGTTATAAGAAAAATGCGCCCTTTCTTTAACTGTTCAAAACCATTTATGCACAATATTTGAACCGACATAGGAAGTAGAGTATGCTCTATATCTTGCTTCTTGAGTGCGTTGTAAGCGCTCAAAGTAGGGTGTTTAGCATGTCAGTTGCTCTAAGCTTCAATCACTGTTTGGATGGGTGCATTCAAACTCCACTTTCTCAGCTATTCTGAGATGTAAAGTGCGTTTTTGTTAACTGTGTTCACCCTGCTGCGCCCTACTCTGACAGAACCTGCCCCCAGCCAGTATATTGCAGTTTCTGTCAGTCTCTGTTGCCCAGGTAACTAACCTCCAGTTTACTTCAGCTCCTGTTACAGTTCCTGTTACTGCGGTTTCCTGCAAAGGGCTGGTCACTGTGATGCACACTGTAAGAACCAATCCCCATGGGGCTGGGGTTTAGCTCAGCAGCACAGCGCCTGCCTGGCAAGGGCGAGGTCGTGAGTTTAATTCCCGGTACTGGAAAAACAAACAAACAGATAAAAAAGAACCAATCCCCAGATGACATGCACTCTGCCTGTGTTCTTCCTCCTTGCTACCCCAGGAAACCTCCCCCACGCCTTCGCAGCCTGACTTCTTTGGGAACGATCCCAGTCGGGAGCGCCGGTGTGATAAAGTCGATTCTGCCTCCCAACCTCGGCTCCACTTGGTTCTTGGTTCTTGCTGGTACTCTACAGCACAAGAACTTGGTACAGAGGGCTGGGATGCAGAGGGTGGACTGGATGTGGTGATAGCTGCGTTGTGTGAACCTCGGCCTTCTGTGGGTTTATCCAGTGCACCCTGTGGGCAAACAGGCCCTTCCTGGGCCTTGTGGCTCCTGGGTCAGAGCTGGATCACTTGGAATCTTCCCCGTGCCCTCTGTTCTTCAGTTTGATTAGTTATGCTTCGATTAATGTGCTTCAAAAGTGTCTCACATTTTGGAACTATTAGTTTGCCAGACCCATTTCTCTGTACTCTGATTTTGAACCTAATTAAGCCAATGTTGTCCGAGAAGTCTTCTTATTCCTTCTTAAATCAGCAAGTACAAATAGATATGAAGGGGTCTAATGAGGCAGGAGGACTTTGCCCAGGTCCCATCTATCACTATATCGTTATCTATATTTTGTCCGTTTAGAATAAGGATCATTATAGGTAAATATTTAAAAGAAGTTTTAAGGTAGAGAAAGAGATCTGATTTAATGACCTAAATAAGGTCTAAGGTAATTTTTTGTTCCTCTTTTGTGTGAAATGTGATCAAAATGTACAGTGTTTCAGTCTAAAAAAAAATCTTATTGCAAAAAAATAAACATTGCCATTAATCTTCCTGAGATTATTCTCCTTTTCTTCCAACGCACTTATCGCACTATTCTGGCCATGTTGTGAAGCAGCTCTGGGTGCCTCTCTCCTGAGTGTGATGGTGGCTGCCTCCAGGGGCCCTCCAGAAATGCTGCAGTGCGTCCTCAGCCTCCTCATCCGCGGGGCTCGGCACTGTGGTCTTTCCGGTCCTACTCAAAGTCAAAACGACCGAAAGGTAAAGTTAGGAGTAGACTGAAGACTGAGGCAGACCTGGCCTTGCAGCTGGAGATGCCCAGGAGGGAGGACTCCGAGCTATGCCAGGAAGTGGCAACGATGGTCAGTGTGTGTGAGTGAGGGAGAGTATTTTGAGAGATTGATCACCACGCACCTTTGCTGCAACAATTAAAAAGCTTAAGCATTCACTGTATTTGTTAATCACCCCTAATATTTCTATGAACTTCCATTTTTTTCTTCTTTTAAAGATTAATTTTAGGGGGCTGAGGATTTATTTTTTTGTTTTGTTTTGTTTTTGGTTTTTCTCCGGTACCGGGAACCTGGGGCTGAGGATTTAGTTCAGCGGCACAACACCTGCCTCGCAAGCACAAGGTCGTGAGTTTGATTCCTGGTGCCAGAAACAAAACAAAACAAAACAAAACAAAACAAAAAAAAGATTAATTTTAAGAGATATTAGAAAACTTCAGCTTTGTGTTTTATAATGCTGTTTGTGAAGCATTTTAATTTCAATTCTATTAAGATTTTTAATGTTAATCATATATTTTTCTATATATTTTCTAGTGACAATAAAAATACCTAATCATAATTTATCAGTGAGGTATACAACTTTCCTGCACACAAATTCTAGTAAAATTTTAAAGGAAGGTTTAATAGAATTTTACTTATATACCCATACACACAATGAATTTGATTAAATATAAAGTTTCTGAAAATGTTTTTATTTTAATTGACTTTATTTATTGTTTTAAACTCTTAAAGGTCAAAACAATGCATTTTAAATGTTTTAACACTACCTGCTAGAGGCACACTGTTACAACCCCATGTAATATTTTGAGGAGCTGTTCCAGAGATGACCTTACCGCCCACATTTATATAACTTTCAGAATGACCCTATGAAGGAGAGACAGTAGAAGTGAAAGACTGAGGAGTGATTTTTATAGGCTGGAAATAACATGTATAGAAGATACTTGCGTGCTGACATTAGGCAGCCTTCCCTAGGATGAAGAGTGAAGCAATATCTCAGGAACAATCCTGAGGTCTCAAGCATCCCTAAGTCACGTTTATATTCCACTCTGTCTAGACGTGCAAACACAATTCTGGAGGGAGGAATCGCAAACTTTATTTCTGATTTAAGTAAACACCCTTAGGTTTGCTTGTTTGGTGTCCTGTGTGTTTACTAACTGGTAATTAAGAACGTTTCACATATGTCATTGAGGTTAAAGTGACCGGTTTTAGAAAGTAATGTATGTAATGAAAATCAAGACAATATTAAGGAAATAAACTGAGTAGAATAATAGGAGGTACAGGACAGCACAGGATGAAGGTGTGGAGGATTCAATGTATATACAAAGAACTGACCATTGCAAGAGGAAAGTATGAGTTTTGAGGAAAGACAAGGGTTGTAATAACCCAACAGCCCTGTGACTTGGGACATCACATAACATTTCTGAGCTTTAGTTTCCATATCACAGAGACAGAATAAATATTGAAACATTAGGAACTTCTGTTTACAGTTTATATGCAAAGCTTATCAGAGCACTAGACATAAACAGTTCTTTGACTCAGACTTATTTTATGAAAATAGTTTGTTATTCCAAGGTAGAAAGTTTGATACTTAAAAAAAAATTTGGAACACTTGGTAATTGCTAGAAATCAGAGTTTCCAAACTGAAAGATGAATATAGGTATAGAAACAGATGCAAATAACATAATTATAGATATACTTTTATGTGTAGTACATCTACATTATGTGTACAAATATGACATGTCATTTGTTATCACATTTTAAAGAAATAATTGACTCAACTAGCATGGTAATACACACCTATGATTCCAGCAATCTGTGAGGCTGAAGCAGGAAGATCACAAGTTCTAGCCCAGCTGCACAACTTAGACCAGCTCATCTCAAACTAAAAATTGAAATGGGCTGGGAATATAGCCAGGCCCTTGGGTCCTTATCTAATAAGTAAATAAATAAGTAAATGTAAAGAAAGAGTTGATCAGAACATACACATGTTTTCTTTAGTGTGGCTAATTATGATATTTTATTTTATTTTTTATTTTAAAGATTAAGAAAACTAACAAAACAACAATGAAGACAAAATCAAAGCAACATAAAAGCAACAAAAATGGTACATGACCTCAAAACAAAACATTATACACTGTTATGTCCACTGAAGTTGCTCAGTCCACCAGACATAAGAATGTAAGATTGACCAAACAATCAAAGACAGTAACAAGTAATAAAAAAAAATTGGAAATGATGCTGAGCTTCACCATACAAGATGGGAGGAGTTCACCAATGTTTCTTATACTGCATATTGTTGTTTTCAGATCAGTCATTCTGATTACCAGATCCAAGTGTGCAAAATTGGTCAAGGAAAAAGAAAATTTGAAGCATTGACTGTTCCTTTCAATAAACCACAGACATCAGCAAAACACCTATCCCAGCTATCCTTGTATACACATATTTTTAGGGGGGCGGGGGCGTTTTCCGGTACCAAGAATTGAATTCACGACCTCTCACTTGCCAGGCAGGCGCTGTGCAGCTGAGCTAAATCCCCAGCCCCCCTTGCATATACATATAAATTTTGTTTTTCATTTTAAAGAGAAAAGAAAAAAAGTAAAATAACAAAAGCAAATACATAAAACAGTGTAGAGAACAATAAAAATGGTACAGAATTTCAAAACATGGTGATAGGATATTAACAATGGTTGTTACATTAAAGGTCAAGCTCTCCCGCCAGAGCTGGCTTTGCTGCACAGTCAAAGCGAACAGTACACTTCAGCTCCCTCTTAATGTGCTCAAGTTATAGTCTTACATTTTGCAAATTCTTCTGCAATGCACCTTGCTCTGTTTGCTTTTGGAAAGAGAAGCACTGAATCTTATGTTTACAGTGCAACAATAGGGGCGATTTACAAGTTTTGCAGTAAATAACACCATGCATGCTCTGTTTAGCTACAGCTTCACAGTAATCACCCAGCTATTTTCTACATAATGGAGCGGTGATCATAGTACCAGTCAGCTTCTCTTACAGTGCATTTCCCCACGGTGTAACACGGTGGAGGGAAACTCACGCAGAGCACCCTGAGACTGGGGTTTGTGTCTCACTCCACCCTAATCGCTGAACGGGAGAACGTGGAGCGGTAGTACCCTAACGCTGTCTGCAAACCTCCCTGGAAGTTTTCCCATGTGACAAATGAAGTATGAAAAAGTGCATCAAAGTTACGTACTCTATCGTTATTTGAAGGCAAGAGCTTGATAACTAAGGTTTGTGGAGGCATCGATGGGGAGCAGGAGAAGTGGGTGGAGGGCGCATGGAGGAGGCACGGAACATGAGAGGCTGCACCGAGTTTAGACAGGCCAGGCGTCGCTCCCTTGGAAACGTCAGGGACACAGCGCGGTCACTCCACGCGTTTCCGTTCTCTGGGGCCATCGATTCTCGCATGATAGCCCTTCATCTTCAGAATGAGGCGAAACGAAAAGTGATATAAGCACAGGCTGTCACGGAAAGCTTCACGCTCCGGCTGCATTAAGCACTGAGCACTGATTACATCATCTCTCGCCAGGAATTTAGGAGGGAATGTGATCAATCCAACCTCTGGAGAGCATTCAGAGGTGTTATCCATATCGTAACAATTACTCTAGTCTAAACATATTACAATAAATACAATATAAGGTATATGTGTCTTTTATTTTATCATCTCACAGCAGTATTATAGTGGGAGATGTTAGCCTATCACAATCTTTTAGAATTAACTTTAATAAATTAATAGTGAAAACTATATTGTTAAAAAATTAATACTTCATTTTTTCACAGTTGGGTATTGTGAAAATTTGATTTTAAAATTTCTTAGAAGAAGGCTTTATTTTACTTTTTAGATATAAAAACTGTTTTATGTAAGTGGATATCCAGGGATTCCAGTGCCACTTGGAGAACGCTGTTTGTCCCGCAGAGATCTGGACTATCAACCCCGCACAGTCTTTCCAAACATGCTACACATCCTGTTTAGAGCTCTTCCCGACCCGCTCCCAGGTGGCTGCCGCTCTGCTCTCCTTTGAACGGCCTGACAATCATTTTCCTTTCATGGAAAATTTTTCTTTCCCAGGGTTAATATTTTAAATGAATTAAATTCTACAGGATTTATCACAGGAATATCACTTGAATAAGTGGATTAAATGAACATAATGTTCATATGTTAGTGATTATTGTGAAACTGCAATTAGTGTAATATATAGAAGAGATTTAGAAATATGATAAATGTCATTTGTAGCCAGCGTTTCTAAAGATATACGAATTATTGTAATGTATTTGCCCATTTTAGTATCATGGAGGTCTTAAAATAGGTTAAAACATGGTCTTTTTTTGTATCCAGGCAATTTATATATGACATTGGAAACTCTGAAAACAGAACATGTTCTGGTGATGAAAACCAATTAAATAACCCCTCCAAGCCTCATTTCCTTCCTAGTTTTAAAGAAGCACAAATTCTTACTTCAGAAGAAAAGTCATATATGTTTGAGATCATTTAATGCAGATCTTACCAGTGGGCAAAGAGACTGAGAAGGTGCTATAAGTAGGTAAAACAGTCATCAATAAATAATATGTGTACCCTTGGTCAACGTGAGATTGACGTGCAAAGTGATGAGACTGTAATAATTGTTCTATTTATACTAGACAAGTGTGAAAATAGTTACAACAAAAAGAAGTAGGGAAAAACACATCATTAATGGTAAGATACAGATTCATGGCCACGTGGGATTTTAATCTTGACTGTGATGAGTTCAGTCCTCCGTCAAATAGTACTAACTAAAATAAATATTTTTGGTAAAATGAAACCAATAACTTCAAAGATTAATTTTTATTTAATATTTACTGGACATTATTCAACAGAGTTGCTATTTTAATTATATTTTCACATACTATAGAAATGATTCCTGAAAGTTTAGCCTTTTAATTACATTTCAAATCAGTGAACAATTCCTGTTTCTTTTCGAACATTCGAAAGCTGTTTAGTCCTTGTCACCTATACTCATGTAGCAATAAACTTCTTATAAAATACAAAGCAGTTAGGATAATCAGACGCACATCATGGCTAACCATGCTTGAAAAGCATTTATTGCTTTATGAGCTTTTTATTATTCACCATAAATTCTAATATTTGTGGCTCTTGATTGGCCAGTGATGGTGTCACATCCATGAAGTAACTTGTTCCATAAATCCTTTCATTTGTTGAGCCAGAACATGCTAACATTATCTACCTCATGATTTCCACATCTGAAGGCTATATTTTAAAGATGATGCCCTTTCCCTCGTCATTAATTAGGTCTCTTTCTAACATGCTGCATTTTCGCACCATAGCAGTGCTTTGTTATGTTATATAGCATCTCGTTAGATGCTACGTGTTCTAAAAGTCACTAAATTGACAGGTTTATAGCAGTCATAAGCAATAGAGCATCCCTACTGCCTACACAACAAAAGATTAGAAGCTTTATTATTTTGATTTATTATCTAAATTTTCTCTATGAGGAATTATATAACTTAAGGGCAGTATGCTATCTCATATCATATTAATAAGGGCCAATTTTAGTAATTTACTTTCTCCTAAGTAAAGATGACAACTTATGATGTTTTTGCTATACAGACTAAATAAATGTACACAGTGACAGCATTGATTATGAAATCTCTATATGAACTTTAAAAAACCCCAAAGACAAATAAGGCATGAATAAGACACCAATATTTGTATTTCCTAATGAAACAATCTATATATACTTCACTAATGAGTTATCTGAGTAAATGTGTGCAGTTGTGCATTGAATACCTTGCCATTAGTAAAGTTAATGCAGAAGGTTTGTATTTATATTTAAAGACATACACAGTATCTTATTGTACAGAAAAAAGTATATGAGCTATGTTTTCACCACTGTATTAAATAATCAATAATTGTGGAATATATTGTGTACCAAAATGTTCATAACATTTGTGTCTAGAATATATTTCAGATAATTTTATTTTTTAATATTAATGTTATCTAATTTTTTCTAATATGCATTGTAGAATGTAATAAACATTTTCTGATTAGAACTAAAAATCTCTATAAAACTTTTACAGTACATTACATAATATTTTATTACTGCTGTTGAGGTGAAAATATTAGAACTCTCTTTAAAATTTCACAATGCTCAAGGCACTTTGTTAAACTTCTGTGTTTAATTTTAAAAAGCAGATTGGCCAGCACTCTATAATTTTCTTGGGGTTTTCTAATGAGGAAATTCAGTCAGATATCAGCACAAATATGTGAAAAGTTAATAAAACAAAGGTGTCTTTGAACTGCCCTGAACTGAGAGGCTGAAGTGATATACAGTCTCGAAGTTCTGTGAAATCTAATCTATGCCGCACTTCTATCAGCTGTGCACAGAGAGCTCATACCACACACACCTGTACATTCTCTTGACCCCTATTTCTCAGAAATCTGATTTCTGATAGGGGCTAATCATAGGATATATGCAGGGAAAGTGCTTAGATGGTTTATTATTCTGCCTTCTTACTTTTCAACTACATGTATATTTTCATACTTGTGCCACATAAAAATTTTAAATATAAAATTTCTTAAAAGATGTTTCCCATCATGTAGTAAAATTGTATTCAAACTAGAACATACTTTCCCTTATATTGTTCTATTTTTTGTCTGATACCTATGCTTATACACAACTATAGAGTAAGGAATGATAAATATTGTAAACATTAACACTATCATGAATTTGTAATTAAGGCTAAATTATTAATGAATAATAGATTTATATTTTCACCTCAAACAGGTCTTAATAGAAAGTCAAAATATATTTTCAAATATAACTTGGATTTAGAAGATTGATTCTATACTAACAGGAAAAAGATATTTTCTTTTTTTTTAATTTTAAAGAGTAAAAGAAGGATAACATAATAATAGGGGGGACTTAGCAAATTACAGTCAAAATGATAGGAAATTATCAATGGTTATCGTTTTACATATTATTATCTACAAAATAGTTTCTCAGGAAAACAAATAGACAAATAATAGTGAGTTAGAGACAAAAGAGGTAGGAGATTATCAAGAGTTGTTGTGCTATACTTTGGTATCTTCAAAGTGGCTTCTAAAGAAAATAAATAGAGCTATACATGAGTGACCTATTGAAAAATCATTAACTATTCTCAATGGTTGTTGTAGGAAACACATAATAATAAACACACATCCATTTATGAAATAGGATAGGAACATTACAAACTTTACACAGTTATGGATAGATTAGTAGGAAAATATCAATGGCTGCTGTTAATACATGGTGGTATCTTCAAAGTGGTTTCTCAGGAAGACAGAGATATGCAAGAAGGATCTAATAAGTAGTTACAGCCTAAGGGTTGTCAAAAATAGCATATTACCTCCTCACCAGTGACTCCTTTCACTGAGGTATGATGGCTGGAAGGAAGGCCAGGACTGAAAAGAAGGACCGAGAGACTTGCACCTGTGTCTAGCAACAGGCTGTTTTTCTTGTTCCTCCATAGTCATGACTACCCAGGGCTCCTCCATGGATATGACGGTCTGGCCAGAGGGAGAAGGCAGACCATGCCTCAAGCCCTCTCATTCCTGTTGGACTAACTGGTAGCATGGGTCTGAGCTCTGGGGCCTCCACCTCAGAGGGCAGACAGATCTCCAGTGGTCTCGGAAAAAGGTATTTTCTAATTTTGTTTATAAAAGGTATTCAAGTAAAGAGTCTTTGTATACATACTGTATATTTAGTACAATCATCATTGTACTAATTATGATTTTACTAATATTAATATTAGAATGGAATTTTACTGTTATCTTTCACTGGGCAAAATAAAACAGCATGGACAACAGCTTAATGAAGGTATATCATAACTAGTTTGCTTGTTTGCTTGCTTTTGAGCTAGGACCTCACTGTGTTACTAGTTGGCCTCAGACTCCTGGATTTAAGGAATAGTTCTGCCTCAGACTCCTGAGTAGCTGGGACTACAAGTGTGTTATGTCTGGCAAGGAGTTCTGATCATAAAAAGTTGCCCTAAGGATGCTGTTGATGCAAATTATTGACCATGCTGAATTATCACTGGATAAGAAAGACAGCAAGAAAAGAGGGAGGGAAGCAACCCAAAGCAAACTGACCTGTGGTTTTTTTTTTTTTTTTTTTTTTTTTTTTTTTTTGGTTTTTCTCTGGTACCGGGAACCGAACTCACAACCTTGCGCTTGCCAGGCAGGCACTTTGCCGCTGAGCTAAATCCCCAGCCCCTGACCTATGGTTTTAAAGAACTATTTCAGGGACAAGGCCTGGGACTGAGGTATATATTATACAAAGACACTCACCACCATTAGTTAATAAGTAAACATATCTTAAAACCACAGGAAAATATATATTTTATATCTGCTAGAATAATAAAAAGCTGCATAGCAACAGACTTGATGAGGTTTGGAAAACAGGAATTGTTAGAGGTTGCTAGTGTTAGCGTTGTTTTATCACCATTTGAGAATCGTTTTGCCATAACCTGTTAGACTTGATTTTGTATATTACTTAGAAGACAGAAATCACACACATTAGACAAGGAATGAATTACTATAGATTCACAAACTATTTAGGAAGCACGTACCACCTTCTGAATACTTCATTATAAGTTTATAAAGAACCATTGCCTTTTAATTCCTTCTGTACTTCTATTAAAATGAACTGAATTTAGTTCATATTCCTTACAATGGCCATAATTTCATTTCTGTAATTTATATGCATACGAAGCTCCTTACCTTGTAAAATAGATGGATTTTATTACAGTGTTGATATTACCTCAGGCTTAACTGTTTATTAGATGACCTTTGGAAAAAGAGACTTTCACAAAATTTGTGAAATGAATAGGAATTTTCATTATCAGGAGACTTTGTCCACAGGGAGCATTAGTTTTGCTCATCTGTGCTTTCACATCTTGGGGAGAAACAAGCCCGTTGTCGACTAAATCAATGTTACACACTCAGAAAGGCTCAAAACAGTTCAGTGCAAATGGAAAAGTAGGGCAAATATGTGAATACGACAATTTTCAACATAGATAAGGGGCCCAGGGTGTTAGGATTGCAGACGCAAAACTCCAAACAAGCAGAACAGTGTAGTTTCTACAGAGGCAGTGAAACAGGGCTGCACTGCGACTTTGACAGACGGAGAATTAAGAGAACGTCAAACTTAGGGAAGATGTGAGGTGCGCGGTGTGTCGAGTTCACTTTGTGGTAGTGTAGTAATGTGGCCATAGGAAGACCGACTTGGAATCTGCAGCTGTAGGTGAAAATGGAATCTTGTGTAGGACCAGACTGATGGAGACCTTGAACTGCAGGAATGGAAAAGCCGAACTAGGAAAGACATGTATGCTGTACGTCTGCAAAGGCAAAACTTATTTTCTTCAGGTTGATTTAGTGTTGATCCAGGAGATATCAAAATGGGTATTGTTTTCACTCTATTGGATTTCATTTTTAACATAGAGTAGGCATGTGAGTGCTTCTTTCTTACCTGGGTATGACTAGGCCAGCTTCCAATTGCCGATGCAGTTTATAAGGCTAATTGTCTTGTACATTTACTAATTTAATCTGTACTGGGGAAACTCTGCACACCGTGATGCTGGGATCCAATTGATATGAGCCTTCTTTGTGAGATTGTTTTCTTTTATTCATCTTTTGAAACATCTTGGGCAAAACAGAATTTCCCCAAAGATGCTATTGGTTCATCAGCCAACTTGAACTTTTAAAAAGAAAATCTATGTGCTCAAAAATTGCTTTTTATAATACAAAAAATTATTAAAATAACCAGGGACTAAAATTATGCATTAGGCTGCTTATATAGTACACTTTAAATTGGAATAAAACTGACACTTAAAAGAATCTATTTTGATAATACATAAAAGCCAATCTCCTATGGAAGCTTTCATGTTTTGTAGCTCTGTGAACACACATTTCTACATTCCAGCGTACAAATGCACATACAAATGTCCATATATACACAGATACATACATATATACACACCTACAAATATACATAGACATGCACATAGACCCATATACATGCACATACAAATATTCATATGCATGCACATACATACACATGCATGAAAATAAATATACATGCATGCACATAAAATATGTATGCACACATAGGCATACATATACAAATATACATACATGTACACATACACATGTACATGCACACATACACATATATGTGATCAGTAGAGTGCTGGCCAGAAAGAATTTGGCTTCACAGCCTAATCTGAAAACATTTTGTGTAATACTTGAAAGAAATGAGTGGAACATTACCTGACCTCACATTATTTAATTACCATCTTATATGAACAAATGCTCCCTGTATCTTACTTTTCAGACTAAGCTATTATAGCAGTTAACGCAATTACAGGCAATTGTAGAAATGAACTTTTGGTGAATCTAATGTCCTAATGCTTGGCAATGTCTACTATGTAATGAGGATTCAATAAATGTTTCTTCTAATTACCGTCATTGTTATTGTTCTGGGCCGGTTATTATTAGCTTTAATTTTTAAATATATTAAAATAGGTAAAAGTATTTATATGGATAAAATAACACTATAATCTAGATATAGGACTATTAAAGTAAGGGTAACAAATTAGGTGTTTTACATTTATATCTAATATCAAAGTACTTCAAAATTAAATATATTTAGTAACTGCTTCCCTTTTACCAGATGGTTCAGCAACTGGCTATTTGATTCTTTACTGTGTTTGTTAGCTATTCTTACTACTACTATGGAAAGAGATTAATTCCGTTTTTGTATGTCATATTTATATATTTCTTCCTCAAACTTGAAAGGTGCTTCAAGAACAAAAGATTTATAGTTTTATTACAGTCTGATAATTTTTCTTTCTTGTTCCTTCTGGTAGGGTGAGTGTGGGAGAGATACCTTTTCTGGAAAAGTGTTTTTGCACCCTACCTCTGGTCACACGGTGTCTTCCAGGGTGAGCAGTAATTAAGCCCCTTCCGTGGGATCCATGCAGGAGGTTTTTGCCAGAATCTTCCCATTTCCTGCAGCCTCACCACAGTTCCTAGGGCTGCTCCGGGCGCGGTTTCTTGGCCAGGCAGACACTTCCTGCTGAGCACCCTGCTACTTCTTTCCTTTCCTCCGCTGGCTGTGGCGCTCTGCCCTTTCTTCAGTATTGATACCAGGAGGAGAAGGAGCCCCCAGAGCCATTCTCTCCTTAATAACGAAGCTACAGTCCGAGAGTACTCAAGCGGAGAGGACAGGTGGGACCAGAGGGAGACAGGAACGGATCACACTGTCATTTTCCAGCACTTTTTTTTTTTTTCCCAGTAGCAGGAATTGAACTCACGACTTCACGCTTGCCAGGCAGGCGCTGTGCCGCTGAGCTAAATCCCCAGCCCCTACTGCACTGCAGTAAATTGAAGTAGGGATCTAACTCCTGGTGCTGGCACCGACGTTTCAGAGAACGAAGACAGGAAGTGAGCAGGGACAGCACGGGACAGTCTGAGTGAATGCCGCGGGGCAGCTGTCTCTTGTCTGGCTTTGGATAGTGGCGTCTGCTGTGACTCAAACGTCCCTCGCAAAAGTCCTGTGGGAACTCACCAGTGTGTATGTGTTCGTGGCCTGACTGTAGCTGTCCTGGGTCGAAACCAGCACAGCAGCCCAGGGTAACTGTGATCATCTGCTGCAGACAGTTTTCTGGTATTCTTTAAACAGACAAGCTCCTTAGCGCGATAAGGGATTAGAACGTTCCTCACTCCGATATGAGCTTCCAGTAAGCTGCATCCATTCCACCCGACACCAACTGTCCTTGTCCCGTCCAGGCACACACACACTTCTGACCACCACGGCATGCTGCCCTCAGGAAGCCCCCGAAGGTGGCATTCTGCCAACTCCTGGCTCAGCCGATACCCTTCTCTCCGGCCCTGGGGTCCGGTGCTTGTCCCCTGGGACCGGCACCTTTCCTAGCGCAGCGTGGAGTGTTGGGACATGAGCGCTGTAAATGGTGGCAGTGGGTCAGCGCTGCTGCCTGGGCGCAGGCTGGTCAGGGTGGAAGAGCGAAGTCACCAAAGCGCGCCCAGCGCTGCTCTGGCTCGCTCAGCAGGGGATCCCGCCTCTGCATGTGACCCGCACCAGGCTCCCTTCCTGACCAGGAACCCACCAGACTCCAGAAGTGTGCGAAATACATTCTCTTTCCTATAAATCACTCAGGCTATTGTATGCTGCTGTAGCAAGGGAAAACAGACTACATCATACCTTCATGGTTTAATTTTCCCTTCTAACCTGAGAAAGAATCGTGGTTCTCAAAATTGTTTGTAGAAACCAAAACTCAGTATAGCAGCAGTCAGAAGCAGGCTCCTGCCTCTTCCTGATCTGCGCGACTGCTCTCTTTACCTCTTCCAGAGCCTGGCTCCACATGGGTGCGCATTACCACGATCCTGGCCATACCCCACGGCACCTTTGGTGTGTTCCAAGTCCTGTTCTCTCTGAACTCCGTTTGTTAATATACTTTCTTGGTATCTTTTAATCCTCCCCAAAGAATCTAACTATCCCATCTCATAGCTTTATGGAGACTGAGATCATGGTTTCCTGACCAGTTTCTGATTATCTTCCCTAATGTAACCTGGGCTCTGGGGAATAGTCAGCTCTTAGTGGACATGAGGGTGGTCTATGCAGAGTCCCGGGAGGAATCATCTTCAGTGCTCCGAGAGAGACAGGTTCACGTGAAAGTGACTCAGAATTCCGCACGTGGCAGAGATGTACTTGGCATGTCTCACTTCCTTCTCTGTGTGTACATTCAGACAAATTTTAGCTACCATGACACTAGCTACACCTTTTTCAAATGCATTAAAATTTTATCCACCTTTGCTCTTAAGGTTGGCCTTTTTAATTTACCTACTGATTAAATTGTTGCCTTAAATCCAAAAGGGAAGCGGGAAACAAGATGTGGAGCTTAAATGCTATCCTTACGTAAATTCATTTTATTCAAAAACTGTGCTTCAGTAGTGTCAGACAAAGCAAAGGACAAATAAAAATATTTAGTTGAAAGTCAGACAACTTATAGATGATTAGCCGAGGAAAGTAGCTGCTCAGTGCCGTAGCATGCTGGCGGGGAACTCCCTACATTACTACTGCTTCGTGTGAAATATCATGCAGCTCTGCAAATGTATTTCTCACAGAGATAGGAAATTTAATACGGGATCCATCACCTTTCATATAATTATAAGCTCCAAATACATAAATATGGTGACTAGTTAAAAGGTGTTAAAAGACTTAGCTACTGCTGTCAACCATCCACTCCATTGAAGCGTATTACTTTAAAAGTCGTACATAATGGTTGGAAAGAATTTTATACTTCAGTTATGTAATAAATAATGTATTTAATTATGAGGTCTGCATCTGTGGGGCTTTTATTGTCCATATGCATAAAAGAGATCTGAACAGATCATTTTTAGAGCATATTAGGAGTTTCACAGTATTCTGTCTGGAAGAAAAATTATTTAATCAAAACTTTGGGTTTGATTCAGGCTATTGATAAACATTTAAGGTTAGAGAAAAATTAGATGGAGAAATCTGATATTCAAATAGATTTAGTGCTTAGAATGTGAGCTTATATGATATAAGGCTTATCAAAGACAATGTGCATTTTAAGAATAGTGCATCTCGGGGCTGGGGATTTAGCTCAGCGGCAAAGCGCCTGCCTGGCAAGCGCAAGGTCGTGAGTTCAGTTCCCGGTACCAGAGAAAAAACAAACAAACAAAAAAAACCAAAAAAACAAAGAATAGTGCATCTCTGTGTTATGTTTACATTTATATTTGATAACTTTTTATATTGTATGAAGGACAAATTAGTATGGTACAACAAAGTCATTCTACCACATATACAAACACCAGAAAATGTAAGAGAAGAAATGCATATACATGTCAATTATATATAAGGATGGTATGTTTATATTATATATAAACATAAATATGTTTTTATTATATATAAATAATCTATAATATAATGGATTTTCAGCACATTTATAGAAATAATGAGTTAAGGACCTAAGTTAAACAGGAAATTTGTCTTGAAGTATTTGCAAATATATTCAAGATCACTGTTAAACTCATTTGCATATTACCTATACATATTAAATTTAGTAAGTTCACACACGTTTGCAAGCACATGCACATACACAATAATAGGTAGCTATGAGTAAGATGGGGTGGACCATTGCACAAACTGCTGGAGATAGCTTTCGGGTCCCAGTCTGGAAAAGTACTTTCAGCATTAAAGACTCCTGTGCTTCTGGCAGCAATGTGCACTGACGTCAACAGGCGAGGGGAACCTATGAACAGGATAGAAATAAATAGGAAGAACTTCTGATAAATAGGAAGAATTTTTTCAAATGGAAAGGGGAGCAAGAGATGAGGGGAGAGGAGTGAGAAGGAAGGGAAAGGGAACTTTAAAAAATAATTGAAAAAAAATGGAAACAGAATGTTTGCAAATGGGGAAGGGAAGAAGGGTTAGAGGGGGTGGTGGGGACAAAAAAAGAAACGATGATGTGTTACGCACTCTTACCAACGTCCAGTATAAATCAGGTCCGATACTGCCAACGGGCACTAACTAGTGACAGAGACAAAATACGACAAGCCTAGGCAGGCAAAACTGAAGATAAGCATTTTTAAAAGGCAGAAATCCTCATGAGGGGACAGTTATTAAAACTATATATGTGAACACGAGTGTAAACAAGTTAAAACAGATGAAAAAGATGCAAACCAGCATTTTTCCATTATGCATTCATATAATCTACCAAATGGATACATCCTGGCACATGTATGTTTTCTTCAAAAAGCAGAAAAACAGCAAAAGACACCTAGGATAAAGATACTTGGCTCTTACAACAATACAATTGGATCCTAAGTGTTTATCCTCTAGTGCTTTTTTAGAAATGTTTAACTCACATTCTACCTTCATAAAATGAAATAGAATACACTCTACACAGATAATCTGCTAATTTTTAAATTAAGTAATGTCTGATTAATTTTATCTATTATGATATCCACTGTGTCAACCTAGTAGTAATTTAGCTTTCCATCTAGCATACTTTTAGGAAATGTTATAGTACTTCGCTTGCTATATTTTTATATTTTAGTACCTTATTAATATATCATGCTTTCAGGTCACTGTAAACAGTGGTATACCTTAAACACATATTTTCTTGTGTGGGGGACACCTAGCTGGAGCCCTCTGCCCTCCAGTGAGCTTGGCACCTTTGTCTGACTGCACAAACCCCGCCCCTGTGGGAGCAGTTCCGTCTGTTCCGTGCTTGCTGAAATTTCTGTTCACTTCTCCTGTCTTTCTCATGGCTGTAACCTCTGGTTTCCATGGCCCGCTTTCCTCTCAGATCTGTGGCTTCTACCTGAGAATAAGATCTTCCCTTTGATTTTGTCAGCACAACACACTTAGTTGGCAAATAAAGATGCTCCGTATTCTGAATGCACAACCTGGTGGCACAGCACACGTGTACCCTATGTAATAGTGGCACACCGAGTGAGTCAGTGACTGTCACAGCCACACTGCTCCTGAGGTCTCCAGGGCTTGCTCCTCTTGTTGGTGAAAGTTCCTGCTCTGCATTTTCTCTCCAACTGCGCGGAGGCCAGGAGAAACCAGCACACTGTGCTGAGGGAAGCATGCCTCATGCACACACGTGTGAGTGGGCATTGGGAAGGAAAGACGGACACTGACATGACACAAAACACACTTACCTTGAATACATTCCTTCTGAACAAATATGACAGTGGTAAAACCTGCATGAATTAGGCCTTAGCCTCAAGAAAGCAATTCTGGACACCATTTCAGCTCTGCTCCATGCATAAAGGGTGAGATTTTTTAAAAAAGTGACGTGGGCAAGATACTGAAGGAGTAATAGGATACAGGAAAATATTCCATTAGTCAATCTTTCTTTTTACTTACATTGGGTAGCTTTGAAAATATGCAGATTTTGTGTTACTTTGAATTATGAAAGCAATGGATATTTTCTTCAGAATATTTTCAAATGGTATTTTTTATTTGGTCTCAACATTGTAAGTCTTTACTGGTTTTTTCTCTATATGATATTTAACGTAGCTGTTGTCCAGAAATAATTTGGTATGCACAGAGACAAGCAAGATATATTTAGATATATTTTTATTCTGTATGACTTAAAAGAGTGAATAGACATACTGTTTAAAAATAGGCACTTTGTGTGTTCAGGAAAGTATATTTCTAAGATCTCACCTTGTTCAGAAATATCTCATATTATATAAGAATATTATACATTGCGATTATTGAGAAGTTTTAAAAAAATAGAATTTATTCTGTCAGTAACGTAATTAAACTGTCAACTGGTTTAACAACCAGTGTTTATTTTGAAAATATCTTTTGATACACTAAATATTCTCTTCTCTTCACTGAGGCATGCAATGTTTTTGGTCAACACAGTCTTTACTCCACAGAATAACTCAAGAAATGTACACAGTGCACTAGCAGGGACGAGCATTCTACTGTTTTGTTAATTTAAAGTAATTTGTTGAATTCCACTGTAACTATATTGACATGTATATTTTATCCTGGTGATTTTGACCTTTTTAATAATTATTTACATTATTAAGATAAAGCTCATTTTACTCACTTTCTTTCTCTTTTTTCTTTTTAACATGCTGCAGTAGCTAACATATTATGGAGAGAAGAAGGTACCAAACTGAATTATTTTTGATATTGCACTATTTTGCTTGATTTTTATTAGATTTGTTGATTATGATTAGTTTTGGTATTTTGCTTAATCTTGTTATATGTTGATTTGACTATCATTTGATTATGTGATAATATTCTTATGTAAATCTGCTGCCCTTAACACTCTCACTTTCTATCACCTTGACTCTTATTGGTTTCAGCTTCATTACAGTATAGTTATACTGAAATGCTTTTAATAGCCTAAAATAAGGTCAAAGGAATATAAGCACTTGCAATTAACATAATTTACATAATAACCCCAATTAAGTCTGAGTGAGAATAATTATAAACCCATTGCCTTATTAAGGGAATGCAAATCTGTAAGAAAATGGGTCACAGACTTGCAAGGCCTCGTTTCAGATACATTCTCCACCACTGCAGACCACAGGGGAGTGCCGGCCTCATCCCTGCCTGCTGACCTCCAGGGCCCTGGGGCTGTCCCCACGGAGCTGGTGGCTATAGCTCCCTCAGTGCAGCCAGCACTCGATGGATGGCACCAGTGTCGTCAGCGATGGCCTTGTTTGTCTTTTCCTCATTTAGTCACAAGGCTGAGAAGCATGTCTAGTGTTTAAGTAGCCCGTCCACTGTGCCTTGTTGCATTCTTAGGGAGGAAGTTTTCACGAGCCATCCCACACTCCAGGTAAGCAGCTGCAAAAGCTGCCTGGGGATGCGTCCAGCGGACAGGTGCACCAAGTGCTCAGTAGGAAGTGGGCAGCTAGAGGAGGCCTCCAGGCCTGGGTACCCTGGAGCTGCCAGCACATGGCTGTGTCCCTGAGGTGGCACCCCCTGCTGTCTACACCCTGCACCCTAGATCTTGCACACGCCCTCTACAGTCCGCTTCTTGAAGAGCTTCTAAAGGAGCTCCATGCACTCATTCTATTCTACCTGGGTGTTTCGCTTCGAACGTCCATCATTCAGTCATTATAGAAATGGACGTGGACCTGTCTACTAGGTACTATCCTACCTCTTGAGATCAATAAAGTAAATATTTCAATGGGCATTTTTAAATTGACTTCATCATATCAATGTAGTTGAAATTACATCACAAGTGTCAGAGGTCCAGTGCCTTAGATGTGGCTCTGTGGTCTATGCCGGGGAGAAACTGGATGAGTTATTTACCTCCCGGAGCCAACACACAAGAAAGAAAAACAACAGCAGCAAAAAGTTGCAACACGACATTTGAAATGCAGCTGGTGCTCTCCGCGCCAATCTGTGATCTCAAATGGTTATAGTATTGTCAACATCCTGAGAATGCAGAAACATTCTTCAAGCCAGCTGCAAATGTATAGGATGCATTTGGGTTATTATTTCAGGTTATACTGTTTGACACAATACGTGGCCTCTACTATATATTTTTTCAGATAATTTTAAGAAAATTTCGGGAAAAATTTTAAATTTTTTATGTAAAGTTTTCATCAGTATAATGTGTTATTTCTTAAAATAAAAATGTTTAAATATAGAGTCTGGAAAGGAGTATATTTTATTTTTATTCATGGACTTCTGTAAATTCCTTTGTATTATACTACACGACATCACAATAAAAGATGGTGTATACTAATAAAGATGGTGACCAAATTTAATATACAAATTTGAAGAATCACTGAATCCCCATAGTGTATATAACTATTTCATAAAAGTAATAAAAATATTAGCTAGCTGAAGCTTCCAAAGCAAACTTGTATCACCATGTTTGAAAATACAGTAATTACCACATGAACCACGGGTTTCTGAGATTTACTTTTATTCCCATTCTGGTGACGCGTCGTGTCCGAGTGTTTGCCTCTTTGCCATAGTGAAGAGAGACTTTCCCAGAGAAGCAGGTGGTAGAATCTCACGTCCTATAAGATTAACAATTGGGGGTGGAAAATGATGGTAAGAAAGGGCGCACTGAATTCATTGACATATATTTAGGTTATACATTCCTTAGCTGTTGTACCTTCTGTTAAAACGATAAAAAGAAATCAATTTTTTAAATGCCCAGAATATATATTTATTTTATGGATCTCAAGAGGCAAGACAGTGCAGTGTATTTAACAGATACAATGTTTTAATTCTTTAAGTGTTAAAAATATTTTTTATAGGTTAATAATGGCAAAGTCTTCAAAAAATTTATAAGCCTTAGAATAGCACTTAGGCAAGGATTTGAAATCTGAGCACATTTCACTGAATCAAAATGTGTCATCATACCCAGCACGCCAGAGCATAAACGTGGAGCACAGCCCCTGCTCCCCTGTGTTCTACTTTCCATTCTTTTCTACTTGTTCCATTTTGGGATGTAGGAAGAGCACGTGAAGAGGGGAAATACCTCCCTCACTGTTGACACACACTGTAAAGATCCTGTAATGTAAAACACTTTGAAAAGTTTATAATTTCAAAGATAAATAAGATCTAATAACTGCCCTAAAAATTTAAACTTTGAAAGAAATTTTCATCATCATTAAATTGTTTTACTATACTTATTATTATATCTAAATATTACCATTCTGACCCAATGTACTTTGTAATCAAATAGTACCCACTTTCTAGACTTTTCTGTGGTGGGAGGGACTGGATCCGTAAGCAAGTCTTATTTTAGTTGAACATCGTATAGCAACCTTACTGCAGTGTGCTGATACGACTTTTTTATGTGGGAAGTTATATTTTTTATTTTAAAGTAAATAGTACAAAAAAGAGCAATAGCAAAATACAAACAAAGCAGAGCAAGGACATTAAAAATGATATGAGGTTTCAAATCAAATGGTAGGGATCAACGGTGGTTGTTGTATTACACATTGTTATCTTCAATGAAACTGCTCAGATTACCAGATGTAAGAATAGAAGACTGATCAAACCATTAAAGAGAATAAGAAAGTAATAATTTAAAAGGACATTAGAGACAGCAATCCAAAAATGGGCACCTGAGATGAATATGCACTTCTCAGATGAAGAAATACTAATGGCAGATAAATATATGAGAAAATGTTCAACATCATTAGTCATCTGAGAAATGCAAATTTAAAAACACTGAGATATCATTTCACCCCACAAAGAATGGTTATCATTAAGAAATCAACAAATGACAAATGCTGAGATGATTTTATACTTTGCATAAAGACATCTTTAGTTGCAAAGATAGGATATTAAAATGGAAAACTTTATGAACCAAAAATCTATCCTTGCTAGGTTATTCAAGGTGAGAAACTCAGTGTAGATGACCTATTCTTGCTTATATTGTTTTTTAGCTTAAAAGTAGATATATGTATACCCACTGAAAAATGAAGAAGCTAATTTCAACCAACAAAAACTGTATAACACCAAAACTACTCAAGGACCTTTGAATACTAACACCGTAGAATTGTAACTTACTGGTGACATTGTAAATACTAGGCAGAAGTTGGCCTGTGTTCTACTTTCTATATCTATATAAATATAGATATATTGTGATATTATAGAAAATTGAAGAATAGCTTTTGTTTTATGTGTTTAGGTAATTAATTTTGGTGATAAAATTTTTGAAAAAGTTTACAGAACAATATTTTTGCCTCACAAAAACAATGGCAAAACATACCTCTTTTGGATGAGAAGGGGAGAAATTTACAGAAAACTCTAAAGTTATAAAGTTTTGCTTCATAAGTAAAATGATCTATGCATAGATATTTATTTTATGATTATTATAATTAATATAGTTATACAAGAACTTTGTTGTCATTACATTTTCATAAATACTAAGAAGATATAGTCAAACTGAAAGCAATCAAAGGAAAAAACAAAATAAAATAAACATTGGCTAATTATATATGTATGTAACATGGAAGGCAGTTTATGCTTTATGAAAAGGCTCTGGTGTAATTGGTGCTTCAAACGCAAGAAAATAGATCACCAGATTTGGAGAAGTGATTTGAATGGACTAAGTGGTTCTTACAGGAAAGTACAGCTCTGAAATTTCATCAGTATAATGACTTATAGTGGGATTTCACTGACTGTGTTGTGTTTAAAATACAGTAAAACAACATAATAGCAGTACCCAGAGGAGGGAAGGGGAGATATTTCAAGAAATTTGTAAAGACCACACCCACTTCCCCCCCACCATCAGGAGCCTCAGAGAGACACAAGGGAGGGGAGATATCCTGCCTTCCACAGCTCTGCAATTTCAGGATCCTCCATCCAGAGGAATCCAGGTGCCTGCTCCATCCCCCTACATCGCGGGATGGGCAGCCAGCACGGAAGTGCCTGGGACATGGCCACTGGCTCCTCCAGAGGAACCCAGGGTAAATCCACTCTAACCAGGGGAAACACTGCATAAAAACCCCTACTTTATGATTGGTTATGTTATAGAACTACAGAATTTGCTCCTATGGTCTAAAGTACAAAACTAATAGCTATCACAGTTTGTCCACTCCTAAATTGTGCATGCTACTATGATTATTGTTAATTGTACTGCTGTAGCTAGGATGTCACATCCATTGTAATCAGTTGTTCTCCCTTATGTAACAATTGGGAAACTGGGATAATGACCTCACAAGACCCTGCACCAAAAGACTGTGGACTGAGCCAAATAGAAACCAACATCCCACTCTTGACTGGGAAGGTGGGAGCTTGGGACAGACACAAACCAAGAATCTCTGGCACACAGAATTCCCCAAAGAACAGAGTTCTCCTAGAGAACACTGATACTAGTGATACAGCTACCTACTATGAAAACTCACAAGGGTCATCACAGAAAACAATATAAAAAATCATTTTGAAATAGAAAATGTCAAGACAAAGGAACAAAATGCAATCTCAGACCTCTAGCCTGCCCAGAACAAATCCAAGAGATATTGACATAGGAGAAATTGGAAGTCACACACCAGAAATTTATGAAATGATAAAAACTGTAGTAAAGAAACACCTCCATCAGGCTATGGAGGAAATCACATCAGAAATATTTGCTCCAGAAAAAAGGAAATGACAGCGATAATGAAAGAATTGGTCAGCATATCTAAAGGAGACATAGATAAAAAATAGTAGCACATAGATAAAAAATAGTGGCACACAGGAAAATGATGAAAACCTTGAATGAACAGTATAAGAAAGAATTAGAATGCATGAAAGTGAGTAAAGGAGATATCCAGGAAATTAAAATTCCATTGAAAGCTGGCAAAACTGCTTAAATGAAACTGAAGATAAACTTTCAGAACTTGAAGGCAGGACTGCGGCTAGTGATCATGATAGAAAAGATCTCTTAAAAATAACAAGTAACTAGGAAATAACATTAACAGCTGCAAGATAATGCAAAGAAAAACAATATAAGACATAGGTGTCAACAAAGAAGCAGGTGTCAACAAAAATGACAAAAACACAGTAAACACAAATCAATAAATGTAATACAAATATTAACAGAGGCAAAGAAAAAACCAACATGATCACCTCAATAGATGCAAAAAAAGCTTTTGATAAAGTCCAATACTCATTCGTGATCAAAACCCCACAGAAAGTTGGAATAGACGGTCTTTACCTCAATCTGATAAAGGCCATCTATGACAAACAAACAGCCAACATTATACTGAATGGACCAAAACTGAAAGCTTTCACTCTAAAATTAATAACAAGACAAAGATTTCCATTATTACCACTCCTATTTAGTATACTTCTGGAAACATTAGCCAGAGCAGTTGGACAAGAGAAAGAAATAAAAGGAATAAGAATAGGAAAGGAACAAGTGAAATTATCATTATTTCCAGATGACATGATACGCTACATAGGAGACCCCAAAAACTCCACCAAAAGGCTTCTAGATTTAATATTCAAACTCAGTGGTATAGTTAGATACAATGTCAACCCTCAGAAATGAATAGCATTCCTGTACACAAACAACAGACTCACTGAGAGATAAATTAGGGTAACCACACATTTCGTTATGGTATCCAAAAAACGAAATACATAAGAATCAATCCAACACAAGAAGTAAAGATCTATGCTTTGAGAATTCAGCACTCTGAAAAAAGAAATCAAAAAGGATTTCAGTAAATGGAGAGATATTCTTTGCTTATGGATAGGAAAAACCAACATTGTGAAAATGTCCATATTTCCAAAATTGTTATACAGATTTAATGCAATCCCAATCAAAATATCATCAGCATACCTCAGAGATCTAGATAAAACATTACTAAAATTCATCTGGAGCAAGGAAAGACTTACAATGGCAAAGGCATTCCTGGGCAACAAAGGCAAAGCTGGAGGCATCACAACCCTGGACTTAAAATTGTACCATAAAGCTACTGTGATAAAATCAGCATGGTACTGGCAAAGAAAACAGATCTGAGGATCAGTGGGACAGATTAGAAGATGCAGACACAGCTGCAAACACATACAGCCACCTTATCTTTGACAAAGGGGCCAAACATGCTCACTGGAAGAGAGATAACCTTTTTAATAAATGATGCTGGAAAAGCTGGCTTTCCACATGCCAAAGACTAAAGCTAGATGCCTATCTATCGCCATACACTAAACTAAAGTCAAAATGGGTCAAAGTTCTAAATATTAAAGCAGAAACACTAAATCTACCAGAAGAGAAAGTATGTGGAAGTATCGAAGACATAGGGATAGGAAGAGAGTTCATGAACAAAACCCAATCTGTATGGGAAAATACTGCAACGAATCAAGCACTGGCATGTCATCTTATTAAAATGTTTTTGTACATCAAAAGAGATCACCTACAGAGTGAAAAGAAAACCCACAAATTGGGAAAAAATTTAGCCAACTATCTGTCAAAGTACTTCTATGTAGAACATATAAACAATTAAAAAAATCAGGACCCCCCCTAATTCAAAGACCCAATCCAAAAATGGGCATCTGAGACACACATCTCAGATGAAGAAATACAAATGACAAATAAATATATGTAAAAACATTCAACATCATTGGTCGTATGAAGAATACAAATTAAAGCATCACTGAAATTCCAGAAAGAGTGGCTATTACCAAAAAACCAATGAATAGCACATGTCTGTGAGGCTCTGGAGAAAAAGGGGCCCTTCTTTACTTTCGGTGGAAGTGTAGACTGGTACAACTGGTGTGGAAATCAGTGTGGAGATCCCTCAGAAACCAGAATTAGAGGTACCATTTGACCCCACTATCCCCCCTCTAGGTATTTTCCCAGAGGTGTTAAAAATATCAAACCACAGCGATATATGTGCATCCATGTTATAGCAGCACAAGTTGTAATAGATAAATCTTGGAAACAACCCAAATGCCCATCAACCAGGAATGGATAAAAAAGATATGATATTTATATCTGGTGGATTATTACTCAGCTATAAAGAAAGATAAACTCTAGGCCTTTGTAAGTAAATGGATGCAACTAGAGACCATACTCTTAAGTGAAATAAATCAGACTCACATATATAAACATCGTATTGTCTCCCTATTGTAAGAAACTGAAAGAGTAAATAAGATCCAAAAGGTACAATGGACAATATGAAAGGGAAAGAACCTATTAAAAATGAAAGAATAACTGTGACGGGTAAAGGAGTAAAGAAGGAAGGAATATATATATATATATAGTTAGTTAGCTAAGATAACTGTACTACTAATTTCTACCAGTTCACTGAAAGGAACAGTTAGTGCTCGTATGTTTGATCAATTCTGCCTGCCTATATCTGGTAATCTGAGCAACTACTTTGAGGACAAGAATATGCAACAAACATTGTTAGGTTCCTATCATCTTGTTTTCAAATTCTATTTCATTTTTACTTTTTATTATTATCTTTCAATTTTAAAAACTGTGAAGACAGTGTGGGAGCCAAGTTCTGTCAGTTTCAACCACATTAAAACCCAGGATTTGGGGGCAGAACCTTGGTGGTGTGGAGGAGGGTAGTTAAGTTCATTTGAAAATGGGAAGAGCTTTGTAATAAGCCTCAGACACAGGGTGAAACAGACCCAAGAGAAAATCAGACACTGTGCTCTGACTTGGTTATGTTCATAAGTTTCAACAACAATTTTGACATTGATAGTTATTGAATCAATAATGTCAGATTGATACTTATTGATATATAACCTGTGTCACTCTTGGCTAATGTTTACCTGCAGGCTTTGCTGACAGATCAAATTGTTCAGCAAAAACACACTGACAACTTTCTCATTAAGCTTTGTTTTTTGGAAATGGGGTGTGTATTCTGTTATTCATGATTATAGGTACTGACAGCTACTAAATTTTATTTTATGAAAAAAGATTTGAATTTTGTTTTGCCATTTCTGCTACTGCTTGGGAATATTCCACCTTAATATAATACTCAGGAAATATAATGCATAATTAACTAATAGTTCTTATTAATATAGTAATATGATAGATTATTTATAAAAATCATAAGCTGTATTAAATCTGGAGCCTTTTATATTGTATATATATAAGATTGAAATAATTTCATGTGCTATCAGAGAAAATATATATACACTATGTAGAAACACCACTGAAGTTATATTTGAGTACATTTCCTTCTGAATCAAGGATAGTTCAAAATATGTGAGTTTGATCATAGCCAAGAACATATTAATAAAGTTAATATGACAAGTTCAGTAAACAAATATTTATATAATCCCTTTGGTTGCCATCTTCCATAGATACATAGCCTGAAGCTCAGCTTAATAGGATTTGCAGGTAGTCTCAACTGAAAAAAGAGTTTACTGGGGAAATTTTATTCTTATATTTAGTTGTCTTTCTCCTTATGGATATTTTTAGCATTTAAACATTTTAAGGAACAGTCGTTTGGCTTTTTCACTGTAAGACTGCAACATTATCTCTTGTCTTCCAAAGAGCATTGCTACCACTGAATAATGTAAAATGCAATTAGGCTGAATAAACTTGATTGATCAGCTGGAAAGAGAAGCTATGCAGGAGCAGGTCAGAGAAGGAGGACTGTGTAGTGTTAGTCTGAGCACATGGAGAAAGAGTAGAAACAAGGAGACAGAGGACAGGCGTGCATGAATTTGTGGAAATTCCTAGCTCGCAGCTGCAGCCCCAGATACCTTCCAGGTCAGTCTTGTGGCTCCCGCACACATGCAGGTGGATTTGTAAAGCAGTGAGCTGAATTTCTGAGATGCCACAACCCAGATCTGTAATGGCAAAATAACTAGGAGTATGATTTAAATTATTACACTGATATTTTTATAAGATCTTAGAGCCATTCATTTTTAACTATAGAAATAGAACCTCAAAATACTCATATAAAAACTAATATTCAAGCTTAGGAAATATATATTCTTCCAAATCTGCTGTTCTCCTAAAAGTCTTTATATAGAGCCCTACAAAAAATAAAATTTTATTTTACTCAGTGAACTCTAAAAATAATAGAATAAATTATTTAATTCTTGGCAATTACTTTTATTCCTTAACATCTACATTAAATGGGTAAGGAATAAAAATAATCTATATGTGAAAGAGTTTATAGTTCCATTTATAGTTACTTAAAAACATATGAGGCATTTATTAAATTAAAGAATCCAATGAATTGAGATTAAGAAGAATAAATCAGGATGTGTAATATCAAGTTGGCATAGGAGTACAGCAAAGTCCTGTAGAGATAGCTGTGATAACATCATACAACTTTACAAATTGATATCCTGCTAGAGATATAAGGGATTCTAGGTTTTTGTTGTAAAGCTTTCTGGTAATTTTATCTTGAACTTTGAATGTGTTTCACTTCCTAAGGTCTGGGAATTGGGAACATGTTCTATGTTTTTTATGAAGATGGAATCAAAGTGATACAGCCCATAGAATGTGAATTTCAGAGGCACATCAAGCCCAGTGAAAAGCTCCTTGGATTTCAGGTAAGTACTGTATTGTGCGAAATCCTTCGTGACTTCGCGCAGCAATTTTGCAAAGTAGAATTATGTTCTGAAATTCCAGTGAATCTGTACAGGCGTGAGACTGGGCTTAGAAAGAAAGTACTGAATCTATTCTTATGATATTGACAGTCAGCCCATGAGGATTTTTATATGTACAAAGGAAAACGAAGTAGCATATTGTAGGTTTCTAAACACTAGTTTACTGTTTTAAAGGGACAAAATATCATGAACTAACTCAGCAGGCAATGGTGTCCCCTCGGTGAGGTCTCTTAATTTAAAAGAATGTCCATTTTCATTGACAGTCATTACTAGAGTAAGATGAAAGACAGTGAAGGGAAATACTTTGTACCTATATTGCAAAGGTCAGCTCTTGTCCAGCTCCCCCTCCTGGTGCACAGATTGATACACGAAGACAGCGATTTCCCCCCGACAGCTGTGCACTAGAATGATAGCTAGGAAAACCATGTGAGAGTACAAACACACCCACCGGACTCCCCCGGATATTCTGTGGAACAAAGATATTTCATTTCATACTTTTAAATAAAGAAAAGCATTTAATTCAACATATCTGTGATTGTTTAAAATGAATAAAACCATTTCTAATTTAAAGTTATTTTACTATAAGCTAAATTGCTAAGTAGAATTATCAACATTTTTGATGTTCCTAGCTTTACTATAAGTATAAAAATATTTCAAATTTCACATGTAATTTTATTTTCTTTTATAATTCTATTTTATAATCCAAAATCCATTTCATTACATTGTGTTTATGTGTCTATATATATACATATATACTAAATACATGAATAAAAACACAGAAATTTGCTTCTGTTAAACCAAATGATTTAATTTTATACCAGATTCATATTTTTACAAAATATATAAAAAATGTAGAAACCTGGTGTGAAAATTATTATTTAAATCAGAGCATAATCATTTTATATCCACTACATAGCCACTACAAAACAGTCTGCAATTAACTGACACAGAATTTTAAACTTCAGCTAGTGATAGTCAGATACATAGACACCTTAGCTAAATCACAGAACTTGAAACTTTAGTTCCTAGTACAGTACTAAGAAGATAACATACCAAGTCAGTTCTCATTACCCCAAAACTATCACCTCACAAATGTGATTCGTAAACTTAAAGACAAAGAATCTTCTTCCTGTATCATGTAGAATTCAAGGGTATCAGCTAATAATTCAGGGCTATGGGACACAACTTTTAAATAATGGGCTTTTCAAAAGCAATTTTGATGGTCTTTATTGGGTTAATTCAGACACTAGGCATTGAAAACTGAAAAAACAAGCATTTAATTTCAGTTTTGTGACATGTCTGAGCAACAGGGATATGAACTTTAGTTAGCTGAATTTCTGTCTTTAAAATGTTGAAATACTTTGCCACCCTTCTAAAGATGCAAAAGTAAAAACTACATACAACTATGTACAGTGAATTGCTCTATTTATATATTGACAATTCAAGCATGGTGTCAAATGATTATGTAAATCAAAGCAAAACATGAATATATTTTTACAAATGTAATGTGCATAATATATACAAATACTATATATAGAAAAAAATATGTAAACTGTGTAATTTTCTACAAAAATAAAGAATGAAGAGAAGTTGGGAATGAGGCGGGCTTTCCTTCAGCCAGGGAATCCTTATCCATGACATGTATCCATGGCGAAGTAGAAATAACCAGTTACTAAGAATTGTAAGAATTTCCGAATCGTTAAATTGTAATCATTACATCAGATTTTCCAAATCACAGTTTCTGAAAATCTAGGAATATTGTCTGTGGAGTAATCTTAGAAATGCATATTTCAAAGTGAAAATAAATTTAAGGATAGGAAATTTGCAATCCTGTATTAAGTAGAACAAAAATTTCTATACTCTTAGGAAAGAGTAAACAAAAAGAGTGAGAAACAGGTTTGTATTTTTCAGTATTAACTGTCAAATACTGTTGTGTTTTTAATTTCTGATCTTTCCACTGCTTTGGATATTGAAATTAAATAACTTTTGGCTGATACATTATTTTAAAATCACACAAATAATATAAAAAGAGTGAGTTACTGAAATTAATTTAAGCTTATAATTTTAGATATAAAATACATAGGTAATCCTTTATAGCAAAAACAAAAGATATTCCTTATTTAATTATTCTGTCTTTCACATATGAAATAAAATCTAGCACACACAAAATAATTTCTGCTGCTTTGTTTTCATCTCGTGTTTGGGATTTGCATACTTTTAACTGATTGGATGAGTGGTGGCTTTTAAGTCCAACTGTTTACGTCTGGTGTGCCCACGCTATGGAGGGGAGGTCGATATGCACCAGAGGCAGATGTAAGTCTCCACAGTGCCGAGGCGGATTGAACAGAGACATGGGCTCCACAGCCTACCCAATGAATGTAAGAAATCCACCATCCCATCCTTTCTCTCTTGCAGTGCTGGACCAGACTGAATAACCGTTTTTATTCCCAACACTGTCAGCTCAGGGCCTTACACACAAGTGGTCAGGAAACAGTGATTAACGGAATGCAGCAAAACCTCCAAGTTCTCTAGCCTGAGGTGTTCACTCTCTTTTGCATCCCCTAAAGATGGATACATCTAATTCTTTCCCTGACTTAATATTTCCAACTTTCTAACTCCCTCAAAACAATGTTGTTCTTTCAGTGTGTATGAAATGTTTCACACAATAATTTATCATTGCATCGTTTCATGTAAAGACAGCCTCAAGGGTCCAACAGCTCAGGGTCACGTGGTCTGCAGGTTCTGTGTGGATGTACTGTCTTCGACAGCTTGGGCTTCTAGTATAGAGAAAAGCTAGTTCCTTGATTTTAGAAGGCAAATCTTTTGAGTATAAGTGGTTGAAATGTGTCTTCTGGAATCATTTTCTTCCTGTAAGTAAGGGTTAAGCATGAATACCATACATTAGCCCTTCATGGTTAAATTTAAAAGAGTAACAGTGCAATTGTTAATAAAATTTGTGATCAGTAAAGTTTAGATTAAAAATGAGGGAATATGTAATCTACCTTCAAACCACTTAAAAATGCTGTTTCACTGCTCTGAATAAAAATTCAGTTTCAGTGCAATCGCAGGTTACATCAGGATGCAGCACCTGGGGTGTGTCACGCAGGGGTTCTATCCCTTTTTCTGACTTTTGTTCTGTGGTCTACCAGACTCTTGCTGTACAAGAATCTTGCTTGTATTTATCTTGCTTGTATTTATCGCAGATACATACATGGTTTCATCTTGTCACTTAGATTTTGAACGTAAAACCAATTGAACCCTATTGAAGACTTTCAGATTCAGAACTCAAACTGAAATGAGTTTGAAAAATATGTTTAAAATTACAAGCTCAGGGAGACAAGCTTTTCCAAGATGATTAACTTTTTCATTCTTCTGGTTTTCAACTACCATGTCATCCTTGTCTCCGAGGCTGCTGGTCTTTAATATTTTTCAACTCAGTAATCTGCCATATTTGTAGATCCAACTGCTCTTCTTCAGAAATATCCTGGTGTTACATATTCTTTAATAGGTATTAGGAGAACTAAAAAGAAAAATTTCTGTGCCTTCTCATGCATATGTCTTATATTATGGAACTGGCAGATTCTTTTCCTGCTTTTCAGAAGCTGAACTCAATTTCTGTTGCACAGGAAATCTGATGTGAATCTCTAAAATGTTTGTCTTGCAGTTTTGGAAATTTCACTTTGGATAAAATTTTTTCTATGTAAATAAATAGCATCCATAGACTATTGGAAGAGAATTTGTATGTAGGAATAAATTGTCCAGAACATTCAGAGTTCTTCGATATTGAGAACTGGCTCTGAGATTATAGGTGGGGGGCCCAGTGGTCCACATCTCCGCTCCGCTGGTGTCCCCCAACCCTAACCAGTGCAGCCTTCAAGGCATTCACCAACTCCTTTCATAATTCTTCCAGTTTCCATTTTCAGCACTTTTTTCTGTTTCTAATCAAATACTAGCTTTCAAACTTGGCCCACAAAAATACTGGTTAAGACACCAGCCCTTTTATACAGTGTGGACTATTTGTTCCCCCATGAAGCCAGTAAACAACTTCTGAATTCAGTACCACTGTGTATTTCACAGAGGTAATCGGAGTGCTTCCCCACTTACTTTTCTCTCTGTGGGCCTCTATTCAAACATGGTTTAACTCACAGAATTATAAACACTTAAGCTTTTGTCCCCGTATTCTTACAGTGATATCCTGCAAAGTTTCCTAAGGAGAGTAATGTAAGCCACTTCTAAATATCCCACAGAAGATTACTCTGTACATTTCAGAAGAAATAAATATATGAGACTGGTGTTCGAAGTCCTTGATTTAAAGCACTGTTTGAGTGTTTCATTATAAATCACACTGTGTGCTGCTCTCACTCTGTTTCTCTGAGACTTCAGCACATAGCGTGACAGTAGAGGAAACAGCAGCGGGTGCACTTGTGCTGGTGAATCAGCTCTGGAGTGGGGATTTGCCCGACTCATTACTGCTCATAACATGATCTCAGAAGCGTACTGTGTCCCTTCCAGGGCAGATCGATCGGAGTCTGACAAGTAACTTGGATGACTGCTCCACAGTCTTGTGGCTGTCCACTGCCAGTACTGTGGAGTGTTTTGACGTGAGCAGTAAGGACCCATGTTAGAGAGTAATGTGTTTAAGGTTGAGTTTTTCAATGGGTAATTTCATAAGGGTAACCTGAAAAATGAAGCTGGTAAAAAACTTAGTGATGCAGTTATCATTAGATATAAAAATTTTACTTGAGATTTTGCAGAGTTATACTACCTTAATATACATGACTTAAGCTACAGTCTTGTAAGTTGAAAAATATTTTTATACACAATGTGCTGACTTTTTTTACATTAGTTTAGAATGAATCAAAATATTATGAAAGCTTATGATAAATATAGAAGTGTCTTCCTCCGGCCTCAGCCAGTCACTGGTCATGTGCTTGACTGTACTATTTCTTGAATTATCAGTACTAAATATTTTGTTGCTTTGTTTTGGTAAAAGTTCATATTTTTGCTAAACAATTATTAAATTTCCCTTTTCAATGCATTCAAAATTACATAATTGTTCTTCTTATTGTGGGTTAGATTTGTTATTTTGAATGTCTAATCTACTATCCTTATTTTTTAAAATTTCTCAAAATTCACATTTCACCATTACTTTTTGAGCACTTGATTGTTTTTTCATAATATTTGCACATATATAGGGATTTGAATTCAAGTCATAAAATCAATTTGGTCAATTCTCAGTGTTGTTTTCATTTTTATACCCGGAAGGAATTGCCTGAAATGGAAGTACAAATGGATTCCTAGTTAATTTGCCTGTAAAAAATAGGCAAGATAGAATGAAATTGATCAGAAAACATACAAATGATACAGGTCTAAGAGGACCCCACAAAACAGTACTCCACTAGCTCTCCGTTTTCACTGTCAAAATTTTTCTTTTGAAATATTACTTCTAAATATTTAAAGATAGTTTAATGTAACAGATTTTTAATGATTTTGTTTAATTGATAAAAACAGCAAAATATTCTTTTATGTAAAATGTTTGTCTAGTATCCTTTTCCCATGTAAGAATAAAAAAAACCCAAATGTTTATTTGTAACAATAGCTATCAAATAAATAGTATAAATGATGCTGAAATCGTCTTTAGCTAATGCCGACTTGGGATTGGGAGTGTCATGTGCTGAAGTGTGTGCTGGCCTCTGTTGAGCCCCGGGTTCAGTCCAGAGAGGCTGGGAGAATTGTTACTTTCTGTGGTCATCCTTCTGTGGAGTCACTTTGTGCATTACAGTAGCATTTATGAATACAGAAAGACATGCACATAGCTGTCTCGGTAGTTGGATTCATAATATTTTAAAGGTAAATCTATTACATACAAGAGTTACTTTTTCAATCACTAGCAATCTTGCAAAAACTGTTAAGCTTGTTTCCTGCACAAGGAGTTTGTGAGCTGTCCAGTCTAAGATGGAAGAACTAACCAAAATGATGCGGCCCCTCTGTACTGTGAGACAAGTGCTGCAGAGAAAATCACAAGTCCAAGTCGGTATTGCGATGTGCTGATCCAAAGACAGATAATCCAGTAATCATAAGTGAACCCCACCCATGGTTCTCTGTCCAGTTCTTGGTTCAGGACAGAGCGAGAGGACACTGACAAGGAAAAGCTTCATATGTGTATCTGGAAAAGTAATCTCCCTCCTTGACGAAGGCCCCCAGGGAAACTGAGAAAACCCACACTAGCAGAACTTACGCGCAGTCACTGGGAGGAGAAGCATTTAGAGGGCAGGGGAACCCATCATATCCGTGTTCCACCATACTCACTGTTGAATGCCTCTTCCTTAAAGCTGTGTTTCTCTTTGTCTTTTATAGATTAGTAATGGTGATAAATAATTTACTCCCTAATAATATAAGAAACTCAAAGCATCAAGATGAGATAAATCCAACTAGGAGTCATGTAAAATAAATATCTTTTAAAGACTAGAAATTTTACTTATTGGGGATGGAACCCAATACCTTCACACTGAACTCCACACCCAGCCTCCTTTTTATTTTATTTTTACAGACAGGATCTCCCTAAGTCTCTAAATTGTCTAGGGAAGGCTGGAATTTTCAGTCTACCTGCCTCAGCCTTCTGCAGCGCTGGGAATACAGGTGTGCCTCAGCTCGCCTAGCCGCAAACATCAGTTGTTAAACAAACGATCCCTAGGAAACAGGTTAGTGGTCAGGCAAAGAAAATGAATCCCATGAACAGCACCAAAGTATAACAAGCAAACGCACGTACTTCCTGGATTTCAGTTCATGGGGCTGAGTTAAAAGCAGTGTTACCAAACTCCCAAGGGCCTTCTCTTTACAGTTTGTTATTGCTAACTTTCACTGGGATGCGTATACTTCTAACACTGATGTCTTATTGATTTTTAACATCACAACAAGTTGTTAATTAGCAGTTGAGATGCACAGTTTGAGAAAGCATTTTCTACTACCGGCTCCTGACAAAACTGGAGGATGGGCGCGCTCAGGCGAGTGTGGGCTCTGTCTGTCATGTCTGGCATCGTGTTCATAGTCACCTGCAGTGGCGCAAAGCTCTCAGTCGTTTTGGGGAGGGTTTGCATACTAATATTGGTGATGTGTGTGTGTGTTTGTGTGTGTGGTATCAATGAATTTCATGTTTCACAGTGATGTGGTTTTTTTTTTTAATCTTAATTTTTTCCCTTTCTTGTGAACTACTAGTCACAAGCCCTGAAACAAATTTAGGAAAAATGTGTTAATGGTCCTATACAATAATATCTTCATGATATTGGGAACTAAACTGAACACCATTTGCTCTTAATTACAGCTGTGCACACTGTGCTGTAGCAGAACCTTCCAGAGTCCTGGGGTTAACACTTACTAGACAGCCCCATAACCGTCTGATGTCCTTAGTGTCTCATTGTTTCCTTTCAGTTCAAGCAGCTTTTGCCGAACACTGTCGACTGATCGTTTGACCTAACTCAAGGCTTTCAGCCGTGACCTTTGGTTTGGCATCCCTGCTATTCAAGTGTGTGCCTTTCCCAACAAACATAAGTGCCCTCCCCCAACCCTCGGAGCCCACGGGAATCTTGCTCCTTCACAAAACCAGGAAGGCCAGGCCACCAGTTACCTAACCCCGCATGCACTTACCAAGCTTCAGGGGATTTTTTGGTGTTCTCTTGGCATTTGAAGTTTAATGTTTGCATATTGTTTTTAACTAAGCTACTCATATCTAATTCCAAAATTTTGTTAAGTGATATATTTCACATTTACATAGTTGAAATAATTGACCCTTGATGTATATCTATTTATGAAAAAAAGTTTGCAGAATGCTAACTTAATTTCCAGATGAAGAAATGAGAAAGGCCTACTGACACGCTCACTCACAGGACTGCCGTCCTCTCGGGCGAGATTCACTGCCTTGTGTGTGTGCGATAACGATGCCATACTTAAATAACTCAAGTATCTTAAATGCATAGTAAGTTTTTCTCCAAACCACTTGGGAAAATTGAAAACCAAGTGTGTCAAAAACATGTAGATTTATGAAATGTAATTCATAGAGTCCTTTCTATGTGAAAATAGTAGGTAGCATTTATTGATCATTTTAACTTGACAAACATGATTCATTTCATTACCACAATATCTCTATGGAAAGGCAGCGTCATTCACATCCGCTTTGCCCGAGGTAAACCAGACTTCACAGCGGTGTTTGCACCACCAATGTAAGTGCACGGCTGCACATCATGGCTCACGTGGCCTCCACGCTTATTTTACCTGCTCTTCTATGCTATCTACAAAAAGGAAGTAGTCCTCAGTACTGAACGGGGTACATTTTTTTTTTAATATACTCTTTAGGAAGCTTTGATGTCACAAAATCAAAGTCATGCTACAAGTCAGTGTTCAATAGAGCCCAAATCGAGGTAAACACAGCCCCTAAGGTGGAATCTCCAACATGAATGCGACTATGCATGGTATTTTATAAAGGAAATGGCAAATTAGGTGCAATAAACTGAATATAACCCATTTGACTGATTGATTGATTCATTGATTAATATCAATATTGGCAATGAAAACGAAGACCTTCACACTGAGATACATAACAAGTCATTTCTTTTTAAATTTTATTTTTAGTCAAATGCAGTCTACATTTTCAGTAAATTATCCAGGGTAGGCTTCAGCTTGTGATTCTTCTACCTTAGCCTCCCAGAGGCTGAGATTACAGGCATGCACTACCTTATCTGGATTATGCTTCGTTTAGAAAAATTACATTGCTTTGTTTATTAGCAGTTACTGCAATTTTGGATGGAAATACTTTAACTGCAGTGTCTTTAAGATGGTTAAATAATGAAATTTTAACTTCTTTGGTGCATTATTATGAGATGAATCTTTTTAATCTTGTTTTGTGCATATATACATATACGTGTTTTTATGTATTTGTGTATATATGCATATACATACTTATGTGTGGGTATATATATGTGTATATATATATTAGATAGATAGATATATAAAAGAAAATTTGAAAAAGAAAGACAAAGTTATCTAGAAAAGAAAGTTTAATCACTGCCTCTAAACCCTTGAGAGAAAGAATCACTTTGCTCTTTGCTCAGCCTATTTTTTTTCAGCTCAAAATTTACTATATCATAAAAGAATTGAATCAGGCAAAACTCCTATGTTTTTTGAGTTTCAAAATTTATAGGTCGGTTTTTTTAAGCTTAGAATCTTTATTTCTTTTTTTTATTTTAAAGAGAGGAAAAAAACAAATAAAAGTGATAAAGACTTTCAAAACAAGATGATAGGAAATTAACTATGGTTAGTATATTGCATATTGTTATCCTCAAGGTAGCTGCTCAGATTTCCAGATATAGGCATGCAAAATTGATCAAACAATATAAGCTCTAACTGTTCCTTTCAATAAACTAATAGAAATTAGTACAATTATCTTAGCTATCTTGACCACACTCATAAGTGAAATAAATCAGGCTCAGTCTATTTTCTGCAAAGTAGTAGGTTGTTCTCACCATGTGAAATACTCTGGATGAACTGGGTAGTACCCACGCTAGTCCAAATCCTACCAAGATGAGTCCACTGAGCACATACATAGGTGCCATGCAATGTCAAATGACGGTAAAAGCTTTCAAATGGCTATTTTCAACTTTTATGTTGTGTGGGGCATGGTGACTAATGATATCCCAACCACCGGCCGTCCACAGACACTGTGATTTGAGCTGCTCTAGAACCAAGTCTCAGTGACTCAAGATAAAAATGGTAGCATGATTGAGGGTGCACACTCATTCTTGATTCTCGTTTTCAGCTATAATAAATAGGATTTAAATGTGTGTTTACTGAGAAAATGCTGCACTACTAATTTCCACTATTGCACTTAGAAAATGAGAAACAGGAAGAGCACAGACAAACATTTCAATTGGGAATGATAGAAAAATACTAGATGATCACTTCTGTGGTCCAAAATACAAATGTATAAAAGTTAGACCTGAGGAAAGCCAGTACGACCCATAGTCCATGAGGAGGAAATGCTACCAGCCCCTCGGGTTCATACACTCAGGTCCATTCATTGCTGCGGAGCAAATCAAAGGAGGCCACTTATCTTGGTAAACAGGGAAAGCATTTGCTCAAAATCGTCTCCAAGTAGATGGCGGGGGCCGTTTGCTTCAAACCAGCACCTCACAGTTTACAGGTGGGCATTAAGTCCACCTGTATATTATATTATTATTTATCTGTTTAATTATATTATATTATTTATCTGTTTAATTTATATTATTTATCTGTTTAATTTCTGCATCACCTTTAGTACTTCATTTCGTATAGTATATTTTTGTGTTCTATAGTATATATCTATTTTAAGTTACTCATCCAACAATTTTTCAGGGAAGAGATGGCAGAGAGAAGGCCAGATGAATGTCAAAGAGAGAAGCTCATCTTCGGTTGTCATGTGATCATGATATTAATTAGGTAATAGGGATACAAGAGCCATTAGAGGATTCTAATATAAAGAAAATAGAGCAGAAAATGAGTGAGCCTTGGCTTTCCTGAAGCTACAATTAAGCAACAGAAAATAAAGAAGCTCCTACAGTCAGAAAGAATTAAGCTAAGAGGACTAAAATAACATCTAGAACATAGCTGCATAGTAAAACGGGGATCAGCAACATTTTTCACATAGCTTCTTCTGCTTTGCAGTCTCACTGGTCATTGTCACTGTAGCAATGAAAACAGCCAGTGACAACTTTTAAATGAATGTGTGTATCTGTGTCCCCATAAACTTTTATCTGAATATTGTGTACTATTTTCATGCATAAAACATTCCCTTTTATCCGTTGTTCTCCAATCACCAAAACACAGAGAAAACACTCTCAGCTCCAAGACTACATGAGAACAGACACTGGACTAAATTTGGCTTTGGGACTCCCATTTCCTGTCTCTGCCTTACAAGAATGAAGAACATTTCACAAGAAATCAAATGTTTGAAAAAAAACCAAAGCAGTTTAAAATATAAGCAACTTGAAATTGTAATGCAATGACAAGGCTTTCTCTATGTACATATTTTATTTACATATATAGCTCTATGCAGGCTTCCTCATGAAGAGATACTCAGTGATCCCTCAAGAAGGAGACACTCAGTGATCCTTCAAGAAAAGACCGAGATGGGTTATTGGAAATTCTGGGGACACTGGTGAGTTTGAAGGCATCAGTTTTGGAGAAGATAATATAATGAAAGGCTCTTGGAGGACTTATTGGTTGGAAAGGAAGGTTGAAAAATGAAAGTGAAGTTTTAAAAAACTTTTCAAATTTCTGAAGAAAAATAGATAAATGATTTAAAGTTAAAGCAAACAAATCCAGTTAGTGTTTTTAATAGTTTACTTCTCAAGTTAGGGGTAAGGTGTATGTTTGGGTGATTTGAGACTTAATGCATTTATAAATGTGCAGTACTGCAAGCCTTTCGGAGAGTAGGAAATAATAGGTAAATCTCCCAAGATGAGAAAGAAAGTCACGCCAAGAACTCACTGAGTTGGATGCAAGGGAAATGGGGGTCTCCTACAAACACTGTGTGTTCTTTCAAAGTAGTGCAGTGTGTGTTATGTAGAGGATGTGAATGAGGAAAGAATGATGGGAATTTGGAGATTTGAGAGCAAAGCAATTATTACAATAAATAAAAATGGTAAATTACCAGTAGAAGACAAGTGAATACACTGCTTAGCAAATCAGGTACCTTTCCCATTATTGTAACTGTAAACTTAAAACTCTCACCTTCACTAGTAACATGTTTTGTGATCCTTTACAATCTTGGGACAGGGTAATGCACAGGCAGGAAATGGGGTGTAATATGGAAATAACGCAATGGGAGTAAGTCCTGATCATGAACTAGAAGTGACTTCTTCTGTGACTCATCTTCATTACTTTAACATCTTATTAACCCTTTTATTCTCAGTGGGGGATGCTCCTACCGAACGTGACTTCATGACACTCAGATATCATTCCTGAGAGTTTTCTTCTTCAGCATGTATTATCTTAATCTAATTTTTGTGTCTGATAATTTTATCTTCTTTTTATCCATTCAATGTCTAATGCATGAGACAAAATCATTTTTCTTCAATTCACATGCACGGAAATAAATATTAATCTATGTAATCTGAAAAAATGCATGCTACTATTAATTGGGATTTAACAGGCTATCATCCGAAATAGTGACATAAAACAGAGCAAAGAAAATGCAGCGTGACTGTTAAGAAACTTTGAATAGCTTTGCAGATACGGTTGGAAGTCAGGTCAGGGATGTCTTGCCGCAGCGTCATGAGAAAGGAAACGATTCCCCGTGGAGGACTTTGTTTTACTGTTTAGTAGTTTTGCAGCGCACAGCGGTGGAGATTGTCCCTGGTCTTGTGGTTATTCGGCTGACAGTCAGATCTCCGGTCACTCATACTTTTCATCATCTTGGCAGGCTTTGTCTGTAGAGTTTACACAGCAGCAAAGAATTCGTAAACACTTCCCTACATTCCAAGCCTTTCATCAGACCCCGCTTTTCCTCTGGATGCTTCTCAAGTGCATAATTCATGCTATGTCTCTTTCCACGAAGAAGTTCTCATCTGCGACATTCAGTGTACTGCTGAAAACAGGCTGTCACAGAAAGTGTTTCCGCGGACTTGCGGAGTGAAACTGCGGTACTGTGCGGTCCTGAGCAGGTGCTGAGCGCAGACCGGCTGGGGGAGGTGTGTCACCTCCTCAGGGTACGGCCGAGTCACGGGGACCCCCCTCCGCACCTCATGGTGGCTCTGGTACACGCCATGTGCGGGGCCCACGCCCGAAGTGCAGCGCCGCCCGAGTCTTTCACACCCTGAGGAGCGGCGTGCAGGCGCCGTGCTCCCAGCCTGAGCCCCAGAGCCCTGTGCTCTTCAGAGGAGAGCACGACTGTTTCACCCCCCGGACCTTAAACATTAGCAAGGGCTTTAGATTCCTCTTGAAGTAGCCCGCATGTCTGAAAAGCGTGAGCAACAGACCACAACTCTCTCAAAGTCCTTTTGTATTTAAATTATTTTCTAAGTTTTATGCAAAACGAAAAACCACCTATAGTTGTTGTGCTGGGTACAGTATTAGGTATTCATACAATTATTAAGTATCACAAGTGGAATATCTGCTGTCAGTATTATTTTTAAATAAAAATGAGTGCTTAGGAGAATTTATAATGAAAGTGGGGTGTTTGTTTCTTTGTGAGACAGGCTTGTGATGCTACCCAGGCTTGTCCCAAACTCCTTGAATTACGAAATTCTCCGGCCTCAGCCTCGGCAGTAACAGGGACTACGGATATGCACCACTGTGACCAGCTCTGAAAGTGTTATTGATTTGTCTCCTGTTTATTAAGTACTGATAGTAAAGGGTATCTGTACAGAAGCACTAACGTTCCATATAAACTAAGAAAGAACTTCGTTTATGAGATAACTGGGTTACACAAATCAAATAAATTAGATATTAATCATTAATATGTAGACCTAAATGAATCAAGTGAAACATTGAAATAATTGTTTACTATCTTATCATTACTGTTATATAAATAGGTATTTATCACTGCACAAATATCTGGCGTGCAATTCAACTAGTCTTTCTTCCTAGTGGATTTTCTAACTATCAACTGTGAGGATCATTAACACATTTAAAAAGTGAAGATATAAATCATGAGTTAGGTGACATTTTCAGTTTAGTACCACTTACAGGCCCACACAAATCACAGAGACTGATGAACGCCTTAACAATAATCTACTGACAAAGCAAAAGAAGGAATCAGAATGTCTGTGTTCTTCACTGCCCTTCGCTCATGCACGGCCTGCTGATAGGAACTCACCAAGCAGGAAACCGCTCCCGAGAAAGGCCGGGAAGATGAAGACGCTTTGGAAAGCTCACGCTGGATACAAAGCAGATGAAGGGGACAGTTGAGGAGCTGTCTGGCCTCTTTGGTCCCAGCTCTCTTTCCCCGCGGGCCGGAGGCTTCGGTCCCTTCCCGGGCTGGGGATGCTGCCGGTCCTCTCCTGCGCGCACTCGCTGCGTTCCTCCAGGGCAACCTGTGCTCTGTGAAAGAAGGCTGAGACTGGGAGAAGCGGGAGAAACATGGGCTTTATGATGTGTTTGTGAAATTGTCCAGGTATAAGCAACTGGGAGAAACTAAAAGTAGTACATTTCTTTAGAAAAACCAGTAAATAAGAACACGAAATTTACGTGTAAGGGACCTCGTTCACGTTGATTTCTCTATGAGCAATGAAGGTAAGCAGGCTCTATTTTATTTAAAACTTCCTGGAGATATTTTTAAAATTGAAGGTTGAAAGTAGTAAAGCACCAAGTATGAAATCCTCTCGGACGTTCTCGCGCTGACGCTGTAATCTCATCTCTGGATGTCACTTTCTGTCTCCTGGCTTCCAGGGTGAGGTCTGCCCCAAAGCGGAGGGAGATGAGGTCCAGCGGTGTGTGTGGGCCTCCGCCGTCAACGTCAAAGACAAGTTCATCTACGCTGCTCAGCCAACGTTCAACAGGCTCCTGATTGTGGATGTGCAGTCCCAGAAAGTGGTTCAGGTAGGCACTGTTGCTGCTTTTGAAAGCATAACTTTAGAAAATACTTACATTAACCCGTAGCTTTTCCCAGGTAACTCGTTCATTGCCGTAGGATTGTCATTAGTAATCATTAGCATAACTTGAAGTGTTCACATCTTCCGCCAGCTGGTTTCTATTCTGTGCCCTGAGGCTGGGGGACTGAGGAGGTTACTTTGTTTTACCAAATTGGATTCATAAACACATCCTAACAGTAGCATCAGGTTCCCCTGGAGGACTTTGCTGCTTGTGTCCAAAGAAAAGAGAGGAGACTCAGAGACACTGAAGATATTCTTAGTCATCCTTCCAGAATCAGAGTGAAGTCTCCCTTGCTTTTATTCTGCACAAAAGCTGAGGCAAGTGTAGACTTCCTAGAACACAGCCACTTAGTAGAATGTGCTAACTAGTAGCAAAGCAGGTACTGTGTGATAGCTCAGTGACAGGGAAATGCTACCTGAATGTGACCCTGGAGATGTTCTCACAGTGCTCCTCCTCCGTGGGCAACTCACTTACCTTCCTCGAACAGCAGCTCAGAGCCAGGGTGGGTACCGAGGAGTCTGCCTCCGGGCTGTGGCTGGGCAGTTATGATCTACTGCCTCTCAGTGCAGGGGAAATAAATATGCAGTGGCTGTGGGACATGCATACGACCTGCTAAATGGCAGTGATAACAGTACATGCCTTATGAAGTTATGTTGAGGGTGAAATGACTTATTCATGGCAGGCTTTCTAGCAGACCTTCTCGTATAGACTGGTATATACACTTGCTTGTTTGCAGAATCTCTTAGAGACGGGGGATCTTGGTCATCCCTTATATTTTTGGAGAGCTTTTTGAGTCAATGTAGATTTGAAATTGACATTCTAATGTAGATTCCTGATTAGAACAGAAATTTTTAAGAAATTCAAAGTGTGGCGACTCAGTGTGAGAATGATTAACAACTTCACATGATTACATCCATTCATCCACCCATCCACACATCCGTCTATCCATCTAGTCTTTCACCCATTCAACTATTTCCCGGTCAATCTTATATCTGTCTGTTGATAGATGTTAGGATATATGTTGCATGTCACAAATAAAAGAACGACAGTATCTCTACTAGAAGGCTCTGGTTCCCAAAGTTGCAAATTCACGGTGGATAATAGGTCTGATATTTCAATGCTGATGCAAGAGTGCACAGCCCAGTACTGAGCTAAGTATGAATGCTATTCTAGGAAATGGTAGGACTTCCAGGCCTATGCATTTATCATAAGCATCCGATCTAATGGTCCCTTACATATTGTGAGAATAAATATTGCTGTATATTTTACCTCTTTGCATTGGATTTTGAGACTGCTGACTCTTCAGCAAATTGGTTTCATTTTTATTTTCAGCGCCAGATAGGCCAGTACAAATTACAGATATTTAGTCTAGGGTGATGAAAATTTTTTGCCAGCAGTTTAAAATTTGGTATGTTTCAGGAAAAATTAAGCTGGTGTTTTAATTCAGATTTAACTAGAAACTTACACTCACTGCATACATATTTCTACTAAATATTCAAAAGAAGGAAAAGCTAATATCACTTATTATTCATAAAACTTCACCTTCAGATGATGATGTCAAATTTAAAATTAATAGAGTTTATCATAATGTTGAGGCTATAGTAATGATCACATAAATTGTGTTACTTTCAAAGCATCTATTATAATCATGAAATTCTATGACAGTATAAAAGACTTCATATAATGCTAAAAAAGGTAGAAATTTTATTTTGATATAATTATAGTTGTACAGATATTTCACTTAGAATCTAGCATGTACATATTTGTAGGTTATAGGACTGGCCTCAGTAGATTCTCATGGCTGTTATTAAAATCATAATATTTTATTTGTGTTTAATATTATCTCATTGAAGACAAGATTTATCTAGATTTTGGTTACCTCATATAACTAATGCTAGATTTTGAAAATTATATAAATGGAAATATATATTATTCACTATTTGAATGTGACTATTTGTGCTCTACATTATGATTGCAAGTCATACAATTTGTGTTATTCTTTATTGCTATGAGAAAATATTATAATTGACTATTAGTATTTGTGGATTCTTTATTTGTAAATACATCTGCTCTTTAAAAATTATTTATAACTTTAAAATCGATGTTCATGGCAACTTGTAGTCATGTGTGGACATTCACAGAGTCACACGACATTGTCTGCAGACACACACACTCCCAGCTGGAGTAACGGGTACCTTGTTTGCATGTTGTGCTGTTGTGAGCAGTTCGCAGTTGGAAATGGCTCCTGAGCACAGCACTGAGGTGCAGTACCTGCCCACCTTTTTCATACTTTCCTTGGGAACCAGACTTTAAAGACTAAACAACTAAATAGCATTTCAATATACATGAGAAAAGTGGAAGTGCATACGCATTTAAAAGCTCACAAGGGCCTGAAGAAGTTCACCTTTGCACCAGTCTTCAGCATACAGGTTTTAATATTAAACATAAAAAACATCAAACATTGAGGAAGGAGAATAAGATTCCCATAGTTAACATAAGATTTGAATGTTCAGTCCTTAGCAAACAATCACTAGGCAAATAAAGGAAGAAGAAAGTCTACTTTTTAAGAAGAAAAACAGAATGAATCAATTGATGTTTTTTCTTAAAAATGCCCAAGGTAGGTCAATAGACAAAGACAAAAAAGTACCTCCTAAAGATGCTTAAAGAAATAAAGACGTGAAGGTCAAGAAAACCATATATGGAAATATTAATAGGAGAAGAAAGCAAAATGGAAGCTTCAATAAAGGAGTAAAAGCCCAGAAAGAAAATGAAGAAGGAAGGAAGGAAGGAAGGAAGGAAGGAAGGAAGGAAGGAAGGAATGAAGGAGGAAAGGAAGGAAGGAAGAAAGGAAGGACAGAGGAAGGAAAGAAAAAAGGGTCCTAGAATCTGAGAAGTGCAGTCGTTGAGAAGAAAATTTCAACAGGTGTCAGGGTTTGCAAGGGGAACAATATAGGACGCACAACTTATAGGGTTATTTCATAGTAGTCACCCAAAGAGTCACATACAAAGAGAGTGCAGGAAATCTGTCCACACACTAAAGACCCAAAGAATCCAGCTGAGAGCTTAGATCCCACGGCAATATTCTGTACGAGTCCAGCTGGAGGCCTTGAGCCCACTACCATGTCTCATGCAAGTCTGTTTCAGGGATCTGTGCTGTGAAGGCCCAAAGGTCAGTGGTGGAACCTGGAAAGTCTGTGCCAGTGGGATGAAGGATCTGTGCTAGCAGGGGGAGAGATCTACACTGGAGCCAGGAAGCGGTGCTCAAAGTAAGACCCAGAGCTCCCTCAAAAGTTACCACAGCCATCCTCAGTGACAATTAGGCGCTGAACTCCTCCAACAGTGAGAACACTTGAGTCTACATTAGGAAAGCCAGCATGACAAGCTTCTCCTGGAGACTGAACAGTGCACCACCTTCCCCTCTGGAGCCAGAAAGTGATGCTCAAAGTAAGCACCAGATTTCCCCCAAAGTGAACCGTAGCCATTCTCAGTGACAATAAGGTCCTTAGCTCCTTTGATGATGAGAACAGCTGAGTGCATATCAGGAAAGACACAATGACAAGCTCCTCCAGGAGAACCAACAGATTCCAACATGTTCTTCTCCAGTTCTCCTTTTTATTTTGTTGGCAACAACCCTCAGGTGGGCCTTCCACACCCTGCATCACACTAGGTCAGTTCAGCTGGGTCTTACAGATTGACCACCAGTTGTCAATCCACCGCACCAGGCAGATGGGACACACCAATAATTGCAGCATTTGTAGCCTGAGGCAGGACTGCTGAGAGTTCAAGGCCAGCCTAGGCTACATAATGAGCTCAAGATCAGCCTGAGCTATATGACAAAAATCTCTTTCATAAAACAGAACAAAACAAGACAACAACAAATTTCACTAGAGGAATTCATGAACAGGTTTGTGCAGGCAAAAAACAAAATGAACGAGAAGATGGGATTCAAACCATTCAGTCTGAGCTGCAGAATGAAAAATACTGAAAAAAAAGTAAATAGAGCATAAAAGACTTGTGAGCATTGTTAATCTATCAGGCTTATAGTCGATGAAAATTCCAGAAGAAGAGAGAGAAAAAAAAGGACAGAGAGAATATTTGGAGAAATAATAGCTGAAAACTTCTCAGGTTATAAACACTCACAAAGCTCAATGAACTCAAGTAAGATGAACTCAAAGTGACCAACACCCAGATACATTATTATTTAATCTTCAAAAATGAAGATTCTGAAAGAGAGAAATAACACACACTGGGCTCCTCGATAAATTTGTTAGCAGCAAGTTTCTCATAAAAACTATGGAGGCCAGATGGTAGTAGGCCAAAATAGAAAGTGATAAAAGACACAATTAAAACAAAACTCTGCACTGAGAATCCGATACTTAACAAAAACTGTCCTTAAAAAGTGAAAGGCAACTCAAGACATTCGCAGATAATGGGAGGTGTGAATATTCATTACTGCTCTTCTTGCCTGGCAAGAAATGCTGGAGTGAGTTGAAAAGAAAGCACAGGAGAGGGGCTGGAACCCAAGTGAAGAAACAGAGATCAAATAAAGGTGAAAACATGGGCAATTATAAAAAATAGGATTACCATAATAAAGCCTTAAATTCCACTTGTGGTCTTCTCCTCCTTTGTTTTTCTTAACAAAATTTAAGAGAGTAGTGCATTTAAAAGAATTATTGGTTTATATTTTGGGACAGGCAGTCTATAAAAATGTACCTTTGTGACATCAAGAACTAAAAGATGGGGAGGAGCTACAAAAAGAATCCTTCTTCAGTGCTACTGAAAATAAACTAATATAAATTAAAGATGTGAATTTTAATTCTTATGGTTAACACAATTAATGTAGTTCTAGAATACATATATATATGAGGAAATTAATTAGAAAGGAAATTTAATATTTCATCATAAAATCAGTTGACCATGAAAGAAGGTAGTAACATAGGCAAGGGGAACCATAAAGCCTATAGAAAACAAATGTCCAAATGATACCAGATTTTCTTGCCTTATCAATAATCACGTTAACATGAACAGAGTAAGCTGTTTAGTCAAAGGACAGATGTTGGCAAAATAGCTTTTCAAGACTTGTTCCAACAAGTCTCTTAAAATACAAGTGAAAGATTGGATTTATTCTATGGACAAGTGAAGTACAAAATAAAAATAAAAGATTCATGTAAGATACAGACTTTAAAAGATTGAAAAGGATGGAAAATCTGTTCCATACAATACTGTGGTGAGCACAACAGAACAATAGTGACTATTCTAAAATCAGCCCTCTGCCAACAATAGCTGTTAGAGTAGCCAGGGAGAAGGTCAGCTAGGAATTAGGGGATATAACACAGCTATGTCACAGCTGGTCCAATAGACACATAAGGAATGCTCTCCAAGGTCACGCTGGGTACTCTTCCATATAGACCATGTTGGACCACAAGTCTGATTCATGACAAGACCCAAACATTGGCCAAGCTTTAGCTAGGTGGGTTAAGAAAAAGAGGGATTCTCAAATTACAAGCATCAGAAATGAAATTCAGGACATTACTAATGATTCTACAAAAACTAAATAAAGATATTAAGTGAGTTTGATGAACAGTTATATGCTGTAGATAAAATAAGAACAGAGTTCTTTGACAAATTTTCCAAATATTTTTGAATTATTGGCTATTTTTTGAATATTCGGATATATGAATGTAAAATTTACCACTTTATGTGTACTCAACTGCATTTGTACTGTTGTTAGACTGTCACTCTGTCTTGGTTACTTTTCTCTCATTGCTGAGACAAAATTCCTGACACCCAGAATTCAAGGGAGAACAGGTTTATTTTGCTCACAGCTGTGGAGCTTTAGTCCATAGTCGGCTGGCTCTAAGGCAGGGTGGCACACGGCAGAGGGCAACAGCTCATGGCAGCGGAAGACGGCAAGAGCAACAAGAGCAAAGGGAGGAGCTGCAGTGGGAAGAGCAAGCCTCTTTCCCTCCCTTATACTGTATGCGGGCTGCTTGCTCCAGGGAGGGTGTAGGACTCACACCTATAATCCCAGCACCGGACCACAGAGCAATCATGAACTTCAGATGCCTGCCCCATGACTGCACGAGGCTTTGGGGGACATCCAGACGCAAGACACCCTCATGCAGCCCCATTACCCTTCTATACTGTCAGCTTGTTCCCACTGCCCGGTAGCCCCCTCTGCACGCCTGGCAGACACGTCGCTGTGGCGCCTCTGTTGTCCGCCCTAAGCCCCTCATACAACGGGAACTGGTCATGCAGGGTAAAGTGGAAAGGCCTCGGAAAACTGAACGCGGAACTCCCTTACACGCCTTCACAGACTGCTAATTTGAAACAACGTCTAGAGTGACAGATTTTACAGGCTTCGATGTCAAGCCCTTTGTGTAATTACACTGGCAGCTCAAATGTGAAGACCATTTAAAAAACAAATACATTTACCGACTAAAGGACTAAATTTTTAAAACTTTTGATTCAAAGCGTCCTTCATGCCGAAGGACAGCAATCATTCAACGTCATTGTAAACTGTAAGCAGCAAAATTAATTTATAAAAACAGGAGTATCTTTTCTGTACTTGACCATTTTTCTCAGCTGAGGTCAAATTTCAGGCCAGCTCTGCCGTAGCTGAATACCTCTACACTTCCTGTCTATGTGCTTTACTCTTTTCTAACCTGTATGTGAATGTATGGAGGCAACTAAAAGTCATAACTGTTATCACGACCAAGCTAAGTATCTCCTAAATGGCACAGAAAATACAACAGAATCGTCTACACTGAGGGTATGGACATGGGACAGTGAGGTCCAAAAGAAAATGGTTTATTCTCGAAAACATTCGAGAAACCCACTGCTGTTCCTTACATTTGATGCCTCCATCTTCTTTATTAACCTAATTTAAGTCCTCAGTATTTTATCCTTGTACAATCTATGAAACTGTACTTCTCACATTGCCCTTTGCTTTGTTTGACTATGTGGAGTGGTATTAAATATATACTTTGGTCTGCATAGTTTTAAGCTTTAATCTGCACTGTTATTTTATTATTTTCAAAATGACAAATATTGCCCAGGCTGTGAAGGTTTTCCAAATTTTGTCTTAAATTATTAGCATTAGGGGAACTCTTGCTGTTGTGTTTGTCCTCAGCTGGAAAGGGCCCCAGTTTGCTAATGGAGTCTGTGAACTTGGAACTGCTTTGAGCGTTATGGGGATTCAGTTGTTTCTTTACTGTTAAATTTCTGCGGGAAAGGCGCACAGATGTCTTGCTGTAGAAAGGAAGCAGTAAACAGCTGCCCTCCTTTTGTCATCTGTGAGCAAGATCAGGTTCTGCTCGGATGCGGAGTGGCTCATTGTGACACCTCGGAAGTGTTCCTAAGTACCCCCAGCAGCCTCCTCCAGCCGTTAGCACATTATCTGGAGACTCTGCGTCATTAGTTTAAATTAGCTTCACTTAATTAGCCAGCCGGTCCTTCCTTGTCGGCCTGGCAGGCTGTGCCTCACCAGCCCTCAGTTCAGCCTCAGCCCCACCAGTGCCCTTCTCTGCTGCTCCCGCCAGAGTTTCAGTTCAAAAATGAGCCTTCTTTAAAACACTGTGCACATCTGCTCCAGGAGCAGGGTAGCACGTATTTTAATTTTCTTTGTACTTTTTGTACTTCCTCAAGGGAATATTGATAAGTTTGTGTAATACTATGTATGAGGGAATTATGAGGAAGTTAATGTTTACAGATCACCAAAGGTAAAATTAAATAAGTGAATAAATCCTCAGAGTATATGTAAACTTTGTCCTTAAAAATATTCTTAAACTGTTAGAGATAAATGCTTTAATCAGTATCTTTGTAAAGCTATAAGAACTAAAACCCTAACTTTAATGTTAGACTGTAGTATTTTAACCCATTTTTATAAATAGGGCAAAATATTATTTCATCATGATAATATAACATCGAAAATAGCACTTAATGTGGGAAATTAAGAACTTTGACTTCTAGATCCTGAATACATAAGCCAATGTTATTAAGTACATGAATAAATGTAGCATTTAATTTTTTCACAAGACGTAATAATTCAATAGAATTTGATAAGATGGATAAGATGGACAGTGATGTAATTATCTGAGTTTCATCAGGACAAGTAAAGGATTCATGTGTGCACAAAATTTACAAGTGTTCATATTCTAGAAAGAAATTTATAATCTGTAATGTCAGAAATAGTATTTAAGTAAAATGTCATAGGATTACTGGATAGATCAAAATTAAACTCTGCTAGTATAGTGTTGCTTCTAGTCTCTAGCTACAAGTAAGTCTTATTCCCATTGGCTTCTTGAGGCAGAAATTGAAAACAATTTTTCTAGCAAAATTAATATTGATAATCAAATGTAAATTATACCAAAGCACCAGTGAAAATTCAATATAGGTTGATTTTGAAGTGAAAGATAAGCACAAAACCAACACATACTTTGCAGCCACTTCTTCCTGAGCGTTTCCTCTTATGTAATACCATCCTGCCGGAACTGAACCGCTGTTGACTTCGGACAAAAGCGCATGGATACCCAAGGGCCGCCCACCGCAGCCGGCGCCCTCCAGGGAGCTGAAGCTGCGCGTGTGCAGGGGGAGCCTGAGCGCATTCGTTTTCCTTTTTAGCTGAGGAAAGAATCACGCTGCATTTCATGAGCATTGTTAGGAGGGTTAAAGTTCTAAAATTTGCATTTATGAAATACATAAAAATGTAGCTTTTACAGGTTACAATCGTTTTTTGTTAAGTAAAACTGTAATGGTCTTAGTAGTTAGGTGTGCTGTATAATTTTTCAATTAACTTCCCGATCGAGCAGATTTAGAGGTGTGTTCATTGTACATTATTTCGACTTCCTCGGTGTTATTCTGCGTGCATGAGTTATGTCATTCACCTGAGCAAACCAAACACCTTCTTTCTCGGAACCCAGAGTCCACGGAAAGAGACAGACAATAAAAACAGTGCCGTGCAATTTAATGGAGACGAGGAAGCGATCAGGTGCTAAGGGGAGAGGAAGAAGTCAGCGAGCAGGGACTCACTGCGCCAGAGCGCGGGCTCAGGAGGCTGAGGTCGGTGCCGCCTGACTCGGTACCAGCGCCAAGCAGGTCAGCGGCCTGGCCAGGGTGTCCAGCGGGGATGCAGGCCCTCGTGCAGCAGGGATGCACTCAAGCAGAAGAAATGAAGACGAAGAACCCAGGAAAGAGGGAAGGAAGAGAGGGATGAAAGTATCAAAACTCCTGCTTTTCTGTTTTACACAAAGCAAGTGGTCTCAATTTACTGCTCCTTTCTGGCCAATTTCAGAATATACTTGCAGATACTTAAAAAATTCAGTATATATGATTCATTCCTTCCAAAAGCTGATAGTTTAGGTAGAAAAGTAACTACTTTTTGACTAAAAATTAGGTTACAGAAGGATTATGAAAGTGCTCATGTGGCAATATTTCTATCATGTTTGGTGCTGAAAATCCTGTAATGTTCCTTCTGTAAAATGTGTTATTTTATACTCAAAAACTTTCAAGCAGATTTTTCCCTAAGAATTAAAGTTTTCTAAATGAATTATGTTATATTACCTTTCTTCTCTTTGATCTGCATATCTTTCTGATTCTGTTAAAGTTTTATAACCAAACATCAAAATATTGTACAGTAACTGAATTTAGGACCAAACTTTTGAAATACTGAAACACAAAGCGCTTAATGCATTTATAGTTCATTGCACATTTTTCCAATTCTCAAGCTTTTGAAACCTGATTGATAGCTCCCTCCTCCAAATGCACATAGTTTATCTTAATACACTGGAAGGCAACTGATCACGGACTGCCTCCCGGCACCTCCTGAGAAATATTCTCATAGTTACCTTTAAAAAATGACCTGCCTTCCTGCTGATAGAAATACTGACATCGTAGCCTGAATTAAACATCTCTGCCTTTGTCCTTCAGCCTACGCTGTGCTCCATCCTTAGAGCTTTCACAGTACTCACTCCCCGTTTCATCTTAGGGTGCTCATCATGATATTCTAAGTGCTTCCTTCACCCTCTGTTCTGTGTTCTGTAAGTAAAGAGGCTTTGTTTATTTACTTTCTCTCCTACGCGTTCCTTTGCTAAATAAAGGTATTGCATCTCTAAATCTAATGCTAGCATATGTACCAATGGACTTAACAATGGTTAAAGTCATGAAGACTCCAATTCAATTAGTTTTTCTTGTTTCTTTTCCTCTATAGTTCTGGAGAGGGACTCAGAAACGCACATATGCTAGAAGAGCACTCTCCCAGGGAGCCACGCCCCAGCCCCTTTTGCTAATCATGGTAGAGATCTTTTATTCCTTTTTTTTTTTGGTACTGGGAATTGAACTCAGGACCTTGCGCTTGCCAGGCAGGTATTTGTGCCGCTGAGCTATATGCCCGACCCCATGGTAGAGAGCTGAGTCGCATCTCAAAAATTCTTGATGTTCACTAGGCATGTTTCGCGCCTGAGCGTGGCTGGTGTTCCACAGTAGGTTCCCCTCACCTACTGCCCCACAACAACTTTTTGAAGTAGGTATTATTAATTTCTATTGAAAAGTAGGGGAAACTGAGCCCAAACTTAACTGCCAAAGGTATTTTGTTACTCTAAATGTAGAAGTTAAGATTTGCGGTCAGTGTCAGAACAGCTGCAGGACGCCTCCTGCCTCTAGAATCCTCGGCTAGCTCAGCACTGCTTCTGAAGGCAAAACTGCGTAGATCTGAACTCCTGTGTGTAAGGGACAAAACATGAAAAATCAAAGGACTCTCATTGCTTTGTCGTTAGTGTAGTAACTGATGATAGGTATGCATGCACTGAAATTGTTGCTCAGTCCAGGAAGAAATTTAAATGGAGCATCTGCATTCATTCAGACATAATTAACAAAATACCAGACGCTTTCTTGGGTAAGAAACCTGCTGAATCACCTTAGTAACACCAGGTCTAGTTTTGTGCGGCAATTCAATAGTTATCAAGAATTAGTCTCCATTTCCCTCCTTCTGCGTCCTTCAGCTGTTGGCCTCTTTAACTAACTGTGTCACAGCCTCAACATGGCTTTGAAAGGGGGTGCTGATGTCCTCGTATGTATTCAGGTTTCACAGCAGGGCGAAAGGAAAGTGTGTCCAGGAAGGCTCCTCGTGTTGCTGTCTAGCCAGAGGCATTTTCATCCTCAGAAAACCTGTGGCCGGTCAATCTTACAGTGCAGAGTCTAGAGTAAGTCACATCACTCCTCCTGCCTCGGAAGGACTGGAAAACCTTGTACCCATCAGAGGGGAGGATGAAACATTTCCTTCAACCCGTACGCATTAACGCAGGAAATGCCATGCCCATGTGCAACTGCCTCATGGCTCCGGGAGGCAGCAGGGAAACGGTGGAAGCACAGATACTAGAATGCATAAATAACTCCTTTCAGAAACATCCATTACCTCAGTAACCCGTGAATACTGAGCATCTGAATAGGTAGAATGCGTAGGAAAGTTTTACAATACATACAATAGTGAGTCTAAATTTCCAACAATTAAAGGAAAATAGGAATTTCCATGCATCCAACCCCAAAGGTAATTTACCAGTTACTAATCCAATGAGAATAGTATTTCATTACAAATTAAGACTTGGAAGATTCTGTAATTATAGAGCATTTGAAATGCTTTCACTATTGCATAAAGCTTACTTTATTGAGTGCATGTATTTTATGTTACAAATTTAGAATGTATACAAGTAAACATTACAGGAACTTTTACAAAGTATTAACTTACCTTATCAATAGCTTGACTTTAAGGTGATTAAAATAATTTGTGGGCAACAATTTCTTTGGGGAAGTTGTGTTTAAGTAACTCCTTAATACTATAAATATTTGCAGGAAAAGAGTGTGGTACACAGAGTATGTATTTGACTTTTATTAGAGCATGTTTGCAGTACGTGATGATTGTGTTCGCAGTAGAGAATTGGTACACATGCACAGCACACTTTAATCATTTTCCCTTTCCCTCTACCCCTTTACTTTTTCAGCATCAGACTAATTTATATTATAAAAACTTTTAAAGGTAATTATCATGTATACAGATTAAAATCCAGACTAACAGGCCAAAGAACACATAAAACATGTAAGACAGTTATACTAAGTCAAGGGGTACATTTAGACACACCATCTACTCTGGATGGCAGCCTTTTTCTTTTCCTACTGCAGTGTGTCTTTTATTTCACTATATATGTATGTGTATGTATGTATGTATATATATACATATATCTTAGTTTTTCATATGAGAAACTATATGATATTTCAACTTAGATGTCTGATTTACTTCACTTAACATTATGGTCTCCAGGTACATCCATTTTCTTACAAATGACTCATATTTATCTTTTTTATGGCATAGTAGTACTCCACTGTGTATAAATACCACATTTGAAATCAGTATGGATTTTCCTCAAAAAACCTAACACTAGAAATTCCTTTGAGCTAGTTATTCCCCTTCTACCTTCCCAAAATGGTCAAGACATAATATTATGGTGATACATGAGTACCTGTGTTTATAGCAATGTAATTCATAGTAGCTAATTCTTGGAAACAACCTGTATGTCCATCACCTAGTGACTGGATCAATAAAAAAAAAATTTAAGTGCTGCTTTTTCCTTCTGTGGCTTTGGATTTCTTACTGCAGAAATTATATTAGGTAAGTGGTTACTAGCGGTAGCCCCGTTTACAGATTGTGGCATTTTCACATGCAGTGTGACTCTGGCAGTAAAGACAGCTCTCACCGGCGCCAGCTCTGGTCAGGGTGAGCACATGAGCCCATCTCATCCTGGGTTTCTAAGGGCTTCTCATGACTCACGGTTACACAGGTAATAGTCAACCTAAGGCTGCACACAGTTATACGAACAGTGAAGAAAGCGGGCTTGCCTCAAGGATAACGTTTCCAAATTAGTCAAATACGGACTTAGAAAACTAAACATTTGGCAAAACACATGTCAATCTGACATCTAAATTCCTGAACTGTTCCCTAATCTGGGACCTATTTGGGTCTGAAGACTTTGTCTTCTCTTCTCTTCCCTTCTCACAGGCGGTGAGCACAGACCCCGTCCCCGTCAAGTTGCACTACGACAAATCACACGACCAGGTCTGGGTGCTGAGCTGGGGCAGCATGGAGAAGACATCCCCGACCTTGCAGGTAGGGCTGTCAGGGGCCTTGGGGGGCTGTCCCTGCAGAGGTCTCCCTGGGCATCCGTAACCACGCAGCAGTTAGGGTTGTCCTCCTGAGAATTGTGGTTTATTGACCACTGCACGGGAAAAAGGAAAAGGTTGATACTCAGATAGGAATTTTGGGTGGGAAAGGGTCATAATCATATTCACTAAAAGCTGTACTTCTGTGCAAAAGCAACATTATAGTGGAATGATCATAGCACGTGGACAGCTTGGGCGTGGTCCTGCTTGCACATAGCAGGTGCGAGGCGGCAGCTCAAGCCTGCCCGAGTTACAGAGCGACCCCTCGACGCTGCTCACCCACAGGCCCACTCGCTGCGAGAGTGCTGCCGGGCCCTTAAAGTCCCTGCTCCTCCTGGGGACCCCAGGCAAAGGCCTGACTCTGAGCCCGACCATCTGCTTCCTGTCACCCAGGCGCACTGAGGAGTACTGGAAAGCCCCTAAAAGCTGGAAAAGTGAATTCATTCACAGCTAGGCCAAATCAGGAGGGCAGCCCGTCCACTCCCGGTACAGAGCACGCAGGGGCACCCGAGCTTATCACTGCGTAGGACAGAGCCAGGAAACACGCGCACGTGGGTTTGCCACAGCCAGTTCCCGGAGCGCACAGCAAATGTTGGGTCTGCCTCGGGACTAGGCATGGGTGGTGGTTTCCCTCCCCGCACGAGGAAGCTCAGCAGCAGGTGCTTTTTGAAAATTCCTCATTTTTAAAGACTCGATTCACCTCTCCTTGACCCCACCTCCCAACTGCTGCCTGTGCAGAAAGTCTCCAGTTCTTAGGCTTTGGGAGGTGTGTGCCCACCACAGCCGGACCTCCCCACAGCGCAGTGCAAGCAGACCAAGAATCAGGCAGCAAGAGCCGCGCAGCAGATCGCAGCTTCGCAGACAGTGTCAGACAGGAACACAGGCTCTGCTTTGGTGTGGAAATCCTCGGTGTTACCTTGAGATCCTCTTCTGCTTTGAAGTTGTTTACATGAGGACTTCACAGGCAGAAAAAAATATATGCATTTTAATGGTGCATTGTCAGTCTTTAGGTTTTTGTCAGTCTTTAGGTTTTTGGAGCTACAAGGAGACATAGAAAGGGAACCGCAAGAAATGGTCCACCCTAGAAACACGGTTCGTGTGACTTCGCAAGCTGCCCATGGTTGCCCTACACCTGTGGCTGTGCTGCTTCCCTCAAGGCTCTCACTCAGGCCGTCTCTCAATTTTCCAGCATTTTACTGAGGGTTTTTGCATCTTTTTCATAAAGGATATTGGTCTGCAGTTCCCTTGCAACGTTTTTGTTTCCTAAAAAGAGTTGGGAAGTGTTCCCTTCTCTTCCTTTTTTTAAAAAAATTTTAAACAAAGGCTGTTGAGTGCAACATTTTATTTCTATTCTGTTGTCCCAAACAATGTTTTTGTTTCTGAGGTATTTTCAGTGTCATAATATTTAATGAGTAAATGACAGGTCTATTGAAATATTTTAATTAGGTGTCATAATCATGACTCATTTTATTTTTTGTTTGTTTTTTGTTTTTTGTTTTTCGGGAACTGGGAATCAAACGCATGACCTTGTGCTTGCCAGGCAGGTGCTGTGCCGCTGAGCTAAATCCCCAGCCCCTCATTTTATATTCAATAGAAATAAGTGAGTTTTGAAACATCTGAAATATATTTCAGATTTCTATTTTACAAATAGAACCACACCAAAACTGATGTCTCAGATCACATTTAAGAGTAACTCATCACTCACGGGTCTGTGGCATTGCCCCCGGGGCAGTGTCAAGGGGCGGGACGTGTCTCCGTCCGGTCGCCCAGTGCTGCCCCAGGAGGGCGGTGCTCAGCAGGGTCCCGAGTGCCCTGGGGCTGCCTGCCTTCGGCTGGCATCTTCACAGCACGGCGTCTCAGGTTAGAACCGTGGAAGCCTGGAGCACGTGCGGTCACTTCTGGCACATCCTCCCGACCAAAGCAGGTCACACTGGCTGCCTGGATCCACACGGGGTGGCTGACAGAGCTGTGTCTACAGGGGAAAAGCAGCTCCTCCTGGTGAGCCCCTGTTAGAATGGTTCATCGCAACAGGGTGATGTGGCCTCCTGATCCCACATTTATACTTGAGTATGATCTCGACAAGATAAAGCACATCAATAGAGACATTCTTGAAAGTAATTATTGATATACATTATTTTAATACTATTTCCTTTACCTTAAGAAAAGCCTTATAAATCTTAAAACACTTTGAAAAATGTTTCCCTTCTTTCCAAAAAAATTAAGAGTGCAAACACGTGCACTGTGTTCTTCAGAATCAATCCCTCGTCTTTTCTCTGGTCTCTGGTACTTGGGTAGATTAACAATTTTCTATGTGTTGCAATATTTTCACAAAACTGTTCAGATAATCTCCTTTAATACTGTACAGGAAAAGGCTTTATGGAAGTCTACATTACACATATTATGTAGGCATGTAAAAATGGGTGTTTTATCTTTTTCTAAATGCCTAAAGAAGTTGTAAAAATAGAATGTAGGGAAGTTTTACAAATATTTACTGAATGAAAGGTAACTATTATACCTGAAAATATTAAATAAAATGCAGAAACTGACATTATCAAAAGAGCAGAAGAGTTATCTAAATCGGTGTGGCAGACAGAGAGAAGGCTGCAGAGGGGTCTCCAGGTCCCAGCACGGCTCCTTCTGACTCCTGGAGGGGCCAGCACTTGGCCCCAGCTCTTCCACCGGCAGCCAGACCTGCAGCAAGACAGCAGTGCGGAACGGAGCGCGTAGCATGGGGCTGTGTGTTTCTTAGGCTACAGGCGAAGGGGCCTCAGTCCCAACTGGGCAGGGGAAGGTCTTGCTCTGGAATGGGTGGGATCTCCTGGGAGGGCAGGGGCAGTCCGTGCCAGGCATGAGTAGCTGGCTCAGTGCGGATAAGTACTCTCTCAGGAGCACCTTGCTGGCTCATCCTCACAGCGCCTGGGTTAGGCCGCCATCTTTAAGCAGGGTGTCCGGTGCCCTTTGCTCAGAACCCCCGGGCTCTGCAGAAATGTCAAGATATTCATGGGTAATTGTCTCTCACCAGGATTATTAGGAAAATTCCACAAAGAAAATGGAATTTAATACATATCTGAACAAGGAAAAATACTCTCAAGGAATTCAGTTCACAAGACTTCCTTTTGGTTGAGAGCTCTTTTGCCATATAATTGGAAGATAAATTGGTAATAGGCTATGACAGCTAAAAATATGTATTTTTCTGGTCCTCACAAGGCATAGTTTATAATGGTACCCACCAAACTAAGAAAAATTGTCTCAAGGACAGGAAAGCCCTATTTGTATTGTGTGTCTTTATTTTGCTTGGAATTTAAGCTTTATATCTTTAACAATTTTGAATACAAAATATAAATTTTCTGTGATATTTGCTATTAGTAAAAAAGTTCACATACAGTCACAATTTCAGGTATGTATAGCAACAGTTTTCCAGTTAGTATTCCTATGTAAATTCTCAAAGATTTCTCATAGCTATCTTTTTCCTTTCTAAATGACATCTATATCTTTTGAAAACTTAGGAATTTTACTATAAAAAATGAAAGTGTGTATGTATTCTACAGTTTTATAATTGGTGGATAATGTCTTTAGAAATGCACAAATTTTAGAGAAGACAATATCCCCAGGGGACCATGAGGAGTAAAGCCCTTTCACTTTGCTACCTTTGAGGAAATGGATCTTGGAGACGCAGGTCCAGAGTAGGTGGTTCCATCTGGTGTGTCCTTGCAGCTGGTCCTCTCATCCCGCAGAGGCCAGTCTACCATGGCCTGCTTATATCCAGCAGTGGGAAGGATCCAGAGCCATCAGAGACCCAGATCCAGAATTACATACTACTCATTTCCATCATAAAACAACAAGCGAGGAGCTAGAATTTTGAGAGAGAAGCATTATGTAATTTAAAGAGTAGGACGAGAGTTGGCAAGTAGGAAGTTAATTTGTAGGCAGGAATTGAAAGTGAAATGTAGGCGGGGGTAAGGCTCTTTGTTTGTATTTATGTATTTATTTTGGAGCTGGGCATGGAACCCAGAGCCTTGCCCGTGTTAGGAAAGTGCTTTGCCTCTGAGCGACACTCCAGCCCCAGGAACGCCCAGTAGAAAGTGAGTGAGGCACGGAGGCCAATTCCTCCCTCATGCAAACACCACAAGCTACAGATGCAAGAACAACTGGCTACAGTCGGGAGGCAGATTTTTTTTTACAGGACCAGCTTTTCATTTGCAATCAGTGGTTGACTAAAAGATCGTTATTTTGCCAAAGACAAATATCTTTACCTTTCTTGTTTCTTTGATTAAAATTTCCTTCAATTGATTACTTTCAATTTATTTAAAAATGTCTATATACTCTATGATTTTTGAAAGGTTTCACGTGACTTACTTTGGAGTTTTCATATTTATATTTCAGGCTTTGTTCTAAGGAGGAGTTCTGTCCTAATTCCGCCTCACATCACCTGTGTACTTGCTCTTATTTTCTCATTGCAGCAAAATCAGTGTTCCCACAATTCAGAAGATTTTTATAGGACACGGTTTTCTGTAGTGAAAATAGACAAAGCAGACAAATTTTTGTTTGATTGATGATACAGCAATTTTGAAGAGGGCAATAAGAGTCTATGCAAATAAATGCCTGAAAAGTTAACTTTTTTCTCTAAGTAAAGTGGAAGCGGGCCCATGTGACCACGGTGCGTTCTCCTAGGTGGTGACCCAGGCCAGCGGGAACGGGCCCCACCACACGGTGCACACGCAGCCCGTGGGCCACCACTTCGACCGCGTGGACGACTTCTTCATCCCCAGCACGACCCTGCTCATCAATCACGTGAGGTAAGTCGCGGAGCTTTGCTCAGTGCGGTAAGAGCCCCAGGAAATCAAGTCTGTTTATAAGATAGACACGAATGACGGCACTTGCGCTGCCTTTGCTTCTCCTCTGGATATATTTCCATTTGTCAATATTAGTGATGAATATCCCTTTATGTGTTTCTCTTCATGCCTAAGAAGGAAGCTAATTTATCATGGATTCCGCTGTACTTTGTTATTTACATCAATTTAACGTTAATATTTTTCCAAACTGTCGCTGTGATTCTTCTTCCTACTCACTTGCAAAGTGCTGGCATTTCTTGGAAAGAACAATAATTTAAGTGATAGCATCACGTCTAGAATGGAGAGAATGTTTGTTTGAAGTTGACAAGATGAACGACCCACAGTTGTAGAAATCTGTCCAGTGATACTTTATAACACTCTCCTATCAGTTGCTCCTTATCTTGGAGTTAATATAAAACTGCACTAAGAACTACAGTAAGTGGATATGAAACCCTTGAGAGACCGCATTTTGCTTGATAAGGCGTGGAGGTGTTTCTATCTCTCCAACTACTGCCACAGTGCGAACGCAGAATTAACACCTGGTGATACGGGTCAAAGGCTTCCCGCAGCGTCTAACCCGCTGTAAGCACCGCTCTAAGGGGAGACATGCAGGCCAGGCCCCGCGCAGGTGCCCTGAGCGCGGTGTGCCTAGAGCGCGCTGGTGTATTGTCGGAAAACGACGTCACTTTTGACTCTAAGAGTTACAACATCGCTGGAGTTAGAGCCGGTAATTATTAGAAAACATCCAAGTAATATGCATAAATAAAAGATACAATTTTGTTTTAATTATTTCTATGTATTCTGAAAAGGCCTGCAAAGTGCGTCTGAGGATCTTTTTAAAAATCCGTGTTCTTTTCAGTAGTTGTAGTGAAATACACGGGTGTCTTGTCAGTACTTTACAAGGATTTAACTGAGAAAGAAAGAAAAATTAATTGATAGCTATCTGACCTACACATACAATTCAATTTTTATTAGCATGAATGATTACAAAATTTCCTATTGCAGCTCAAAGTAGTTATCTCTATTTCTTCAGTGATTGGTAAGAGTAAAAATTAACTGCTTTTCCAAAATAAAGTGTTAACTGTGTGAACTGTTTTTAATGTAGTAAGAATTCATCTACATCAGAAACACCTGTGCAATAGATGTAGTCGTTTCTCCTCCCGATTTTATGAAATCTACGTCTAACAAATCTGGCCTGTGTGTAAATATATGTCACTGAGCCTTTACACTGTTGAATTTTGATGAACTGTGTTTTCCCAAAATTGGTGCCACTTCCTGAGTGTCCGCTTGGTAGGTGATGCCTTGCCAGGCTGAGGGGCTGACATAGAAACTGCCCTTAATTAATGTTCATTTCCTTCCCTGGGCCTATTGTCATGTTCACCTGCTTTTCTTGAAGATTATATCATCCTCATTTCAAATAAATCAAAGCTGTAGCCTCTGAAAAGCTCCTGGCCAAGGGACAGGATTTTGTGTCCTGAGGACCTAAAGACAGTGGGCATTTGCTTCATGCTTCTCGTAGGAATGAACCTAAAGAGGGATGGGAGGGCCACACCACTCCCCACAGCCCGGTTCAGGGACAGCTGCATTTCTCGGTGTGATATCTCCTGACACAGTGCTGGCCAGGAGGTGCGTTCGGGGTTGGGTGGAGCAATCACAGCTGTGCTGGGAGCTACTTGCTCTGGAGCACGGGCGAGTCCCAGGGTCCTGGAAGCACCATCAACTGCCACCGAGGGTGACCTTGGCCACGTTACTTCCTTTGGGACTGGAATAAACCATGTCTGAGTATTAATAGCTCAGTAATAGTTATTGTTTAGAATGTTCATGATCCGATCAGCCACACTGTTTCTTTGTAATATCGTATAGTTCTGCTAAGAATATGTCATTTTTTCTGTTTTCTCCTTAGTTTTTCCTGCAATTAATACCCCTCTTCCTTCCTCCCTTCCTTCCTTTTTCTTTCTTTCTTTTTCTTTCTTTCTTTCTCCTTCTGTTTTGTTTCTGTGCCTATAATCTTCCTGCTTCCTTGGCTTAGTCTGTAAGGTAGAACAGGAGTGAGGAGTTTAGAAATACTAAAATATGTAGAGTAATTTGCTTGATTGTAGTGATGACTTCACCGTGCCTAAGTGTGTGTCTGTGTGTGTACAGGTGTCTTGAGATATAGTGGCACATATTTATGTGCATACATATAAACACACAGACATACTACTCTTGTGACATAATACATGCATAAAACATCATATACACGCCATATATATATATTAAAAGTCTTTATAAATTTATAAAAACTAATATTTTTGTAAGATTTTGAAAAATTCGTTTTTTAGTTTTAAAGAGAAAAAACAATAAAAATGATACAGATTTTAAAACAAAATATAGGAAATTAACATTGGTTATTATATTGCATATTGTTCTATCCCAAGTAGTTGTTGCTCAAATTACCTGATACAGGCATGTAAAACTGATCAAACAATATAAGCACTAACTGTTTCATTCCATAGACTAATAGAAATTAGTAGTACAGTTACCTTAGCCATCTTGTGTTTATACACATATGGCTTTTTATTCCTTCCTGCTTTACTCTTTGCCTTCATCCCAGTTATTTCTTCCTTTGAGCAATTTCTTTTCCTTTCATTACATCTATTGTGCCTTTTGGGTTTTATTTACTCTTTCATGTTCTTACATAGGGAGACAATATGATGTTTACACATGTGGGTCGGATTTATTTCACTTATGAGTATGTATACTCTAATTGTATCCATTTCCCTATAAAAGCCTCAAGTTTCTTTTTATAACTGAATACTACTCCATTGTATAAAATACCATGGATCATGGTATTTTTTTTTTATGCATTCCTCGGCTGATGGACATTTGAGTTGTTTCAAAGATTTAAGTATGACAAATTGTGCTGCTATAAACATGGATGCACATATACCAATTTGATATGGTGGTTTCATTTCTTCTGGAAAAATGCCAAAAAGGGGAATAGCTGGCTTGAAGGGAACTTCTTATCCTAGGTTTTTGAGAAATATCCACACTGATTTCCACAGTGGTTATACCACTTAATACTCCCACCAACAGTGCAGAAGTGTCTTTTTGTCCTCACAGCCCTGACAGCATTTGTTATTGGTTTATTTCTTGATGATAGCCACTCTTTCTGGGGTGAGGTGAAATCTCAGTGTTGTTTTAATTTGCATTTGTCAAATAACCAATGATGTTGAACATTTTTTCATATATTTATTTGCATATTATATTTCTTCATCTGACAAGTGTATATTCATCTTAGATGCCCATTTTTGGATTGGGTCTTTGATTTGGGGGTCCTGATATTATAAATTCTTTGTATGTTCTAGATAGAAATCCTCTGTCTGAGGGACAGTTTGACAACTTGTGGGGTTTCTTTTCAGTCTGTAGGTGATTTTTTTGATGTGCGAAAAGTTTTCAATAAGATGAGATCCCAGTTGTTGATTCTTTGAGGTATTTCTTGTGCAGTTTCTTTTTTGTTCATGAACCCTCTACCTAATCCTATGTCTTCAAAACTTCTACCAGGGCTGGGGATTTAGCTCAGTGGTACAGTGCCTGCCTGGCAAATGCAAGATTGTGAGTTTGATTCCTGGTACTGGAAAAAAAAAAAAAAAAGAAAAATTTCTACCTAATTTCTCTTCCAGTAGATTGAGTGTTTCTGTTTTAATACTTAGATCTTTGATCCATTTTGACTTTAGTTCAGTGCATGGTGATAGACATGAGTCCAGTTTTAGTTTTTGGCATGTGGAAAGCCAATTTTTCCAGCACCATTTATTAAAGAGATATCTTTCTTTGAGTGAACATGTTTGGCCCCTTTGTCAAAGATAAGGTAGAAGAGTGTGTTTGTAATTGTGTCTGCATCTTCTAATCTGTTCCATTGATCCTCAGGTCTGTTTTTTGCCAGGACCATGCTGATTTTATCACAGTAGCTTTGTAGTATAATTTCAAGTCAGGGATTGTGATGCCTCCTGCCTTGCTTTTGTAGGCCAGGGTTGCCTTAGTCTCTTCTGCTTCCAAATGAATTTTAGGAATGTTGTCTCTAGATCTGTTTGGTATTCTAGTGGTATTTTGAATAGGATTGCATTGAATGTATGTAACAATTTTGGGAGTATGTCCATTATCACAATATTGGTTGTCCTCTTCATGAGCAAGAAATATCTTTCCATTTTCTGAAATTCTTTTAGGTTTCTCTTATCAGAGTATTGTAATTTTCAATGTATATATCTTTTACTTCCTTTTTTAGATTGATTCTTAAGCATTTCATTTTTTTGGATACTATTGTGAAGGGTGTGGTTTCCCTAATTTCTCTCTGTGAGTTTATTGTTTGTGTACAGGAATGCTATTGATTTTTGAGTGTTGACTTTGTGTCCAGGTACACTACTGAGTTTGCTTATTTACTTCTGGAAGATTTTAGTGGAGTTTTAGGAATCTTCTATATAGAGTATCATGTCATTTGCAAATAATGATAATTTCACTTCTTCCTTTACTATCCTTACTCCTTTATTTCTCTCTCTTGTCTAATTGCTCTGGCTAATGTTTCCAGCCCTATACTGAATAGGAGTGGTGGCAGTGTACATCCTGTCTTGTTCCCGATTTTAGAGTGAAAGTTTTCAGTTTTTGTCCATTTAGTATGATGTTGGCCATTCTTTTGTCATAGATGGCTTTTATTAGATTGAGGTGAAGACCATCTATTCTCATTTTCTGTAGGGTTTTTATCATGAATGAGTGTTGGACTTTGTCAAAAGCTTTTTCTGCATCTACTGAGGTGATGGTGTGGTTTTTATGTTCAGCTCTATTGATATGGTGTGTTACGTTTGTTGATTTGCATATGTTGAACCATCCCTGCATCCATGGGATGTATCCTACTTAGTCATGGTGTATAATCTTCTTGATGATTTTCCACATTCTATTTGCTAGTATTTTATTGAGGATTTTTGCTTTTATGTTCATCAGCAAGAATGGCCTGTTGTTCTTTTGTTTGGTTTGGTCTCTCTCTGGTTTACTATCAGGGTAATCCTTGCATCCAGAAATGAGTTAGGAAGAATTGCTTCTCTTTCAATTTCATTAAAGAGTTTGAGAAATATTGGCTTTAAATTTTCTCTAAAATTCTTACACATTTCAGCTGTGAATCTATCTGGATCTGTTCTTTGTTGGTAAGTTTTTAATTATAGTTTGAATTTCATTAACTGATATTGGGTTATTCAGAATTTTTATATCTTCTTGTTTCAGCTTTGATAATTAATATGTTTCTAGGAGTCTGTCCATTTTTTGGGTGTGTGAGAGTAAAGGTTTTCCAAGTAGGTATCAATGATCTTCTGAATATCCACAGGATCTGTAGTCATTTCACCCTTTTCATTCCTTATTACATGAATTTATATTTTTTCTTTCCTTTTTTTGATAAGGTTGACTAGAGGTTTATCTATTTTATTCATTCTTTCAAAGAACCATCTCTTTGATTCATTAATTCTTTGTATTATTTTCTGCATGTCAATTGCATTAATTTCTACTCTGGTTTTTGTAATTTCCTTCTTTCTTTGGGCTTTGGGCTTGACTTGCTCTTATTTTTTTAGAGGCTTGAAGTGCAGCATCTGGTTTTTTACTTGTGCTTGTTCTGTTTTCCTAATGTGAGAAGTCACTGATATAAATTTACCTCTGAGGACTGCTTTCATTGTGTCCCACAGATTCCAGAAAGTTGTATTTGCATTTTCATTTGATTTGTGAATATTGTTTAATTTCTTTGATTTCATCTGTGTTTAATTGGTTTTCAGGAGGGTGTTATTTAATGTCCATGCATTTATGTAGTTCTTGTGGGTTCTTTTGCCACTGATTACCAATTTCATTGCACTGTGGTCAGCTAATATACATGGGAAAATTTCAACTCCTTTTCATTTACTTAAACATGTTCTATGGACTAGTATGTGGTCTATTTTAGAGAACGTCCTATGTGTAGCTGAGAAAAATTTGTATTCTGATGTTTTCAGGGAAACACTCTGTAAAGGCCTACTAAGTCCATTTGTTCACAAGTTTGGTTCAATTCTGTTATTCCTTTGTTGATTCTTTTCTAGTTGATCTATCTCTTTGCGACAGTGCGGTATTAAGTTCCCCCATTACAATTGCGCTATTCCTTATTTGATTTTTCATCTGTTTTAAAATTTATATCATTGGGTGCTCTAGTATTTGGTGCATAGATATTTATGATTGTTATTCCTTCTTCTTGAAATTTTCCCCTAACAAGTATGTAATGTCCTTCTGTATTTCTTTTGATCATTCTTGGTTTGAAGTTCACATTGTCTGCAAACAGAATTGCTACCCATGTATTTTTGGGGATTCCTGACACATGGATTATAGTTTCCCATCCTTTGATTTTCAGTCTATGGACTTCCTTTTGAGTTAAATGTGTTTCCTGTGTACAGCATATTGTTGGATTTTGTTTCTTGATCCTCTCTGCCAGTCTGCTTCTTTTCATTGATGAATTGAGGCCATTCGCATTGATGGTGGAAATTGATATGTATTGGTTTATCTTTGTCACTTTCTGTTCCTGCTGTTGGTCCCCTACTTTCCCCCTCTATTTAATTGTTTGCCCTGCTTGGTGGTTTCCTCCTGCTTTTGTTCTAGGAGTTTTGGTCATTGCTATCTCTTTCTAAACTGCCCTTCAGTACTCTTTGTAGGGTTGGTTTGGTGGTCATGGATTCCTTCAGTTGTTCTTTCTTGTAGAAGTAACTTATTTCTCCATTAATTTTGAAGGACAGTTTTTTAAGGTACAACAATCTGGGTTTGAAGTTGTTTCCTTTCAAGACTTCAAATACTTCACTCCAAGTGCTTCTTGATGCAATGGCTTGTGTTGGGAAGTCTGCTGTGGTTCTGATGGGCTTTCCTGTGTAGGTGGTCTGTTTCTTTTCTCTAACAGCTTTTAATGTTCTGTTCTTGTGTTGTATTTCTGAGATTTTGATTATTACATGTCTGGGTGTAGATTTATTTTGATTAAGGCTAATTGGAATTGTACATGCCTCACTTAACTATAAATCAGTTTATTTTCCCATGCTTGGGAAATTTTCTGCTATTACTTCAGCAAATAGTCTTTTTTATTTTGTTTGTGTTGACTTCTGCTTTTTTTGTTAACACTTACCAGTTTTATATTTTTCTTCTTTCCATTGTCTGCTGCTGTTGAATTCTTATTTTCTGGTTCCTTGTTATTTTTAAGAGACCTTTCCTTTTATGATCCCTATCTGCAATGCTGCCTTCAGGGTCTGAAAGTCTATCTTCAGTTTTGTTTAAGAAGTGTTGCCAGCTTTCAGTGGAATTTTTAATTTCCTTGATATCTCTTTGAATCTCTTTCATGCATTCTAATTTTTCCTGTATTGTTCATTCAAGGTTTCCACCATTTTCCTATGCTCCTCTATTTTTTTTTTTATCTATTTCTGTTTAGATATGTTGAGCAATTCTGTCATTATTGTTGTCATTTCTTTTTTATCTGAGAGGTTATTTCTGATCTGATCTCCTCTATAGCCTCCTGGACTTGTTTCTTTACTTCAGTTGCTATTATTTCAGAAATTTCTGGTGTGCGACTTCCAATTTCTTCTATATTGATGTCTCCTGGTCTTGTTCTGGGTGGGCTGCAAGTCTGATTCATTTTCCTCCTTCATCTTAACATTTTCTATTTCCAAAATAAATTCTTATTTTGTTTCCTGGTCTAGACCCTAAACCAGAATGGTCCTGTCTCTTACAGGCTGTGACACTATGTGGAGATAAAGGTTGCTTCAACCAGGGTTGCTCTGAAACCTGTGATCACCGGTAGTTGTGGCTGCATGGGTTTATCTGCTGGGCTCATTGTTTTAACAGGAGTTGGTAAATCCTGACCAGCCAGTGGGGTTGGCAGTTTTGCCTCCCTTGCTTTTGACTCAACCACAGCTCATAATCTTGAGGTTTAAACTCGTGACCTGCCTTACATGGCAGTGGTATAATTCCTTCAATAAAGAAAAATGTCTTATTGTTCTACTCACAGTGTATATCCAAAGAAGTTGTTGTACAGCCTTATTGTCAAATTAAAATGAAGAAATAATATCATTGCAGGTAAACACATATCTGAATATGGCAATGCTGCTGCTCTTCACTTTTTATGATATGGCAAGTGCATGGGAGATTAAATGTCTCTTGTAATCAATCTTTTGAAATTAACCAAGAAAGTAGAAAGTAATTAAAAATAAGTTTATTACTTTTCAGAAACATTCTTATGATGCTTGCTTGTAACTTCAAAGCAACAAAATCTCATGCACCGTAGAGATTTACATAATTGATTGTTTATTCTCAGTATTACAGAGAGAAAAATTTAAAGCCAATCTGTAGTTGTAAAATGTGCAAACAGTAGAGCTTGCTGTGCAGGTGCTGCCAGAATTTTCATAAAAGAAGTGAGAGGCAGTGGGCTTGGCAGTGACTCATCGTGTTTCCGCATTTTCTTTTAATGTGTGCCTGAAGAGGAGAGGAGTAAAGAGAACTGACGAGTGAGAGGAAAATGAAGACATTGACAGGGGTCAATGAGTGAGTGATGAAATTTATTCACAGCAATTTCCTAAACAATCCTTCCATAATTCTTCCTGAGAATGATATATTTTTTGATAACGAGGGTGAGACAGGAGATTGGAGAGGGGCAAACCTGGCCAGGGAAGTAGGTATGAGCTGTTAAGAACAAGATCTGGAACATAGGCACAGAACTGTTCCCAAGCCCCGTCCGTGCTTCTCTGAAAACCTCCTTTGAAAACCTTCTTCAGCAGGATTTCAATAGGACAGGCTGACCCTGAGTGCAGCCTTAGGCGTGGGTTCCCAGAGCTACTCTCATGACCTGGATGTAGAAGTTCTTATGTGTTTCATTGAGATTTGGGCCATGTAAAAAACATCCCAGTGCCAAGGGGAGCTTGCTTTCTACCATTGCTTTTCCTGCTTCTGCCAGGGTGTACTTTTATCTTGCATTTTTTGCTTGTACTTGGTTTTTATTCAGCCCAAGCTCACTCAGCAGAACCAGTTTTTCACTCACTCTTTACGTGTACATTTTTGAATAACCACAGCCCCTGCTTTTGCTTGTTTTGCTCAATTCTTGCTTAAGAGGAGAAGAATCTAACTCCAGGAGAGGTGAATGCCCCACAGTCCGTTAACATTTATTTGGTGAACCACTGTGGAGAAGAGCTTCCCAGTCATGAAGGGACGGACAAGGTACATCTGGAGGCCCACAGGAGCAGAGCAGGGGTATGTGTGGGGACAGAGTGAGGCAGTGGTCACCCCACAAGAATGGTGGATGTGGGAGCTCTCGGAGAGCTTCTGACTCACCCTGGGCACAAAGGGGCATAGCAGAGAGATGCTTTCACCTGGGCTGGGAGGGAACAGCTGACCCTTGGGTGGCATGGTGTTACCAGTGGAAGTTCTTCACGATTTTCCCTGCCTAACATAATACCTGTGGTGCAATTTAAAACAACTGTCATTAGGTGAAAAAGAAAGTATGCTTAAAGCTTGTCCTTTGTATCACTGCATATCATGCCCCTTAATCCTTTCTCTCATCTGTCCAAGTTAGAGCTCGGGTAGAAATAAACTGAATCCCACCTGGTGGAAGCAAGGTGTCAGTTCATGTCCAGGGCTCTTGCAGTAAACACAAGAAGGACAGGATCTTGCAGTCACACGCTGGCTGCCAGGACACACCCTGTAAGTACTGATGGGAGGTGAAAACTAAAATGCTGTCCTTCGAGATGCTTGGGAAGGTTTCTTGGCCCTTGAAATAACGCCTCACCCCAATCTGATCATATTTCCAGGAATTTCAAGACATATCCAGGTCTTCTGATTACAGTTCTACAGAAATCGATGTTAAAGTTCTTGAGAGAGAAGTGGAGCAGCTAGAAAATTGGTATCTTGACTACTGCCGTTTTCCACTGTAGATATGCAGTGTCTTAATTAAAGCGTGTGCTTGGGGTTGTGTATGCACAGGCACATGGAATATGCACGGGTACTGCTTTTGATCAGTGGTCATGTGGAGAAGCAGAGTGAGCAGAGGCACCTATAATCTCAGTGGCAAGGAAATCCTGAAACAACACACACGCAAACAAACCCCTCAAAGTGCCAGTGGCCACACTTTCCTTCTCCTGTAGAAGGGGCTTCTAACCAAACGAGGACCAAATACACAGCTTGTCCTCCAAAATGCTTCTGTGTAACATCGATACCTCCCCACAACATGTCCAGAGGTGAGTCTGGGCTAGATTGTGAGCTTCGACTGGATTACTGTTTGCTTTCTGTGGGCTAGAGAGGACAAAGTCAGTGAGAAGCATTCCTTTACTGTTCACAAAAGCCAAACAAGTGCTCAGAGTTAAGGGCTTACTGGAAGTCCCTGAGGACCTACCTGCTCCAGGTGACCACAATCCTAGCACTACATGAGGCAACTGCCCACTGCCAGTGACACAGAGATCTGAAAGTGGAGGCACAGTGCCCCTCTGCAAGCTAGAGTGGTTTGTGCTGCTCTTTCCGTTATAAATTACAGCAAGGAAATGATTAAGAAGGGATTGGGTTTGATGTATGTTTCCTTAAAACTTCTCCAAGGGAAAATAAACACTCTGTGAAAGTGAAAGTGAAAGTATATCATACTCTCATATTTCATCAAATCTGTTAAAGCAAAAATTATATATATATTGCTAGCCATATATCAAAACAACTCTACTTTCATGAGTTGATTTGTGGATAGACTAGTGTGTAGAGATACAATTTTAGCACTAAAATTTAGCAGTATAGTGCCAAATACTAATAATTTAATAATAATAATAGCACTATTTACATAGAAATCATACCATATTACAAATTGGAAATGTCAGTTTTTCACTGATATTTTAAGGAAAGTATAATTTCAATGTAATAAATAACAAAATTGCTTCAAAAATATTTTTAGATTGCAATCTTTTTTTGTTGTTGTCTTTTTGAGACAAGATTTTGCTATGCAGTTCAGGCTGGCCTTGAGCTCACTTTGGGCTGGCCTCAAACTCACAACAATCCTCTTGCCTCAGCCTCCTGAGTGCTGGGATTATAGGCGTGTTCCATATACCCTTCAAACTTTGATCAATGGTGCCATTCTTCCTCATTTTCATTATGTTTACTGAATTTGCTTTTGACTTAATCAGTACTTTCAACATTCTTTAGCATGTTAACACTGCTCACACATCGACTATAAAGTGCATAGAAACAGGAAAACACTAAGTGCTTGAAGAAAAGTTGTGCACCTGGGTGTTCAGTCTGTCGTCCTCCTTTCTTCCTGCACTAGAGAGCCCCACCTACCTCCTGTCTTGGTCTTTCTGTGAATGAACAGGGGTCTTCTCTGTGTCGGACTTTTTTTCTTCTACAGAAAGTGTGTAGAGTCCCAAGTGGATGATCCAAAAAATCAGCAGCTCTTTCACATACATATTTGGTTATCAGATCCACCACATTTGCCATGATATGTTTTTGTTGTATGAGGAAGCAAGCCTGGATTTAAAGAGGAAACCATTATTCAAATATGGAGATTTAAATATTGAAAAATGGGAGCATTTCATATCCGTGTTATTAAGTAAACTCTAAGCTCCAGGATTTAATAAAGCCTCTAAATAGACTTATTCTATACCCTTTTTTGCTGACAGAATCAACAGAGCACTGATAGCACATAATTTAGAAATACATACACTGCAGATCTGAACTGGAGTTTTACTATAACAAAGTAAAATTGTGACACAGGGTCACGCTTTTGACAGGACCTGGTGTTCTAAGAGACAGCAATGGTATGCTGTCTCGGTTACTTTCTCTCAATGTTGAGACAAAATACCTGATGCCCAATATTAAGGAAGGAAGGGTTTATTTAGCTCACAGTCTGTAGAGGTTTCAGTCCATACTTGGCTGGCTCCAAGGCAGAGTGGCACATGGCAGAGGGCAACAGTTCATGGCAGCGCAACACAGCAAAAGCAACCAGAGCAAAAAGGGAGGAGCAACGGCTAGCAGCCTCTTTTCTTCCCTTATTTTGTATGCAAACTACCCGCCCCAGGGCAGGTGTAGCACTGACATCCATAATTTCAACATTGGACCATTAATCAGTCTTAAACTCTAGAGGCCCATCCCATGACTTCATGAAGCTTTGAGGCGACACCCAGACACAAACCATAACATATGCACAGGTAACAAGTTTCTGGACCCAAATTTTCTCTTTCTCGCACGTTATTTTGAACTTATTCTCAGTGGTAAGTCAGATGTATTTTACCCCAAACAAACTATATGGTTGCAGAGATTACTTAGTTTTTATTTAGTAAGTAAGAACATTCATGGAAAATTGAAGCATATGGAAAATACAAATACTCCTCAACTTACCATGACATTTTATTCAGATAGAAGCATGGTAGATTGAAAACTATTTTAAGTGAAAATGTATTTCATGCACCTGACTGACCTGTGGAACACTGTAGCTTGGCACCCTGTCAGGTTTGGCTCTCCCTCCCGACTGCAGGCTGAGAGGGGCTGCCCTGACTGTACTGGACCAGCACCACAAGACAGTGTCATGTGGTCGAAGGATGCCATTCACAATTTGAAGTAAGGTTTCTGCCAAATGCGGGTTGGTTTCCTGTCATCATAAAGTTGAATATCCCATAACAGAAGTCAGGGGAGAAAAGTGTATCAGAAATTAAGGTGCAGATTTAATTGACACAGCACAAAAGAGGAGCAGAACTCATTGAGAAGTCAAATGATTTCTTATATGGACTTAGTGTGTACATTGCACTGCCCATTTCAAGCATATGCTTGATAGAGTTTAATATTTGGAACCAAGAATGTAAAACCTTAACAAGTTCTCTTAAAATTTGTGTAAAGGAAAAAACCACACATACTGAGGTATTTAATTCTTCTGACCATTAAGTAGATATATTCTTTTTCTGTTGAAGGAAAGGGCATACAATATATTTTACTACAGTATCTTCTTTTACACACTTACCAGTGTTTCTTAATACAATTTTCATTAAAATGTTAAAAATTTAAATACAGAAGTATATAACATAAAGCAAATTCTTTTGATTTAAAAACTTCTAATGTATAGCTCAGCAAAGCCACGCCCTAAATAAATAAATTTCTTCTTCAGAACACATGCATAAATTAATGATTTTGGCAATTTCCTGTGAATGTGTCTAAATGTTTATTTTATTTTGCTTGACTGCAAATCTGCGGTGAATACAGATGCCGACCCCCTGGGGAGCTGTGTGAGGTGTCAGTGGAGGCGACATTGAGGGGGTTGATGCTGATCCCACAGTGATCTGAAGCAGTGACGGTATTCACTGTGATCACACTGAGTTAGCGTTTCACCTCATTTTAATTTAGTTGTAAATCTTTGAAGATAGGCTCACCGTAACTATCCATGTAGAAAAAAGAAGTTAGTTACTGAGAGTCAACCCAGAGTATTTACATCAGCTTGTACTTTGTTTTTGCTAAATTTTATTTCATTTCATCAAGTATGTTCACTTCCAAACATTTATTATTTTGCAGTGTTTAAATTCCTCACTCTTTGAAGTGCTTCATTTTTTGAAAAAGCAATCAGGCAGTATGTAAAATGTCAGGTTTAGAATTCTTAAGATTTGATTAAAGGAATTAAATACATGAAGGGTGTCAGGAAGCCCTTAAGATTAGCTTATTACAGATGATCACTCCTAGAGGGAAACTGTTAAACCTCACTGGCACGTGGTGTGCATGCACTCACAACGCCATCTGCAGCGCCGAGGAGGCAGGGTGACGTCAGACTGCACAAGACTGCCCTTGCGCCCCCCAGCGCCAGGCACAAAGCAACATGGTACATGTCAGAGGAAAAAAAAATGACGGTTTCTCTAAAGCAGACTCTAAAACTTCTTAACTGAGTTTGAGCTCAAAGTCTCCTCAGTTGTTTAGACTGAGGTCATTTCCTCTTTTTTGTTTTCTTCAATTTTTTAATTTTTGTGCTTTTCCTTTCTGTGGTAATGGTTGTTTGATGGTGGTGAGGGAGGAATGCATAATATTTAAAGATTTTTTTTTCTACACTGAGAGCTGATCTTAAGGAAAAAAAGATAGAAATTGCAGTAATTTATTTTAATGCTATGTTGTCAAAGCTAATGTTTATGTTTATGTGACTGTGGATACATAAATATAGCTTTCAGTTTTCCTTCTGATAATATCAGAATTTGTAATAAAATAGCAGGGTTTGCACATGCTGTGAAAATAGTTACTAATTTATATAACTGAGAAACAGAAATAATTCAACAACATTATTATGGTTTTGTCCCATAATAATGCATGTCCAGATTAACCATCAGTTTTGAGTGAGGGGAACCTGCTTATATTTTTAGCTAGTTAATGCGTATGTTACTTAATTTCTATTGAAAATTTAGTTACATGTATTAATATTGAGCACTCAAATTATTTTGAATTTTTTAACACTTCATTTTAAAATCTTGGTGGAACTCATTTAATTAGTACAGGATAATAATTTGAAAATAGATTACAGAGAAAGTCAATGTAAAAGATATTTTTACATTGGTTAATTATGCCTGTGCACTTTTGTGCTTATACCCTGAATTTGTTTGGCAGTGATTTACGTCACAAACCTCTTCTTCCATCTAAGTTATCATTCAAGAAATAGCGTAATCTAACTCAAAGAGATACTGTTGAGCACAAATGACTTTCCTAAGAGGACAAGTGCCCTGGAATAGAGACAGTTCGATGGCAGAGTCAGCTGAAAGATGCGTTGTTCTCTAATTTACTATTTTATGTTTTGGAAATTTTTAAGATGCATCCTAAATATGTCAACATTATCAAGTGTTTGTGGAAATAGAAGTACTTTAATGTATTTATTACATTTTTCATTTTCTGAGTTTGCCCAGTGCTCTCCCACTGGCCAAGTTATACTGATCATCTTTTGATATTTCTGCCACTAATCTAAATCTAAGTTGATTATTTTTACCATCTTCTAACATTTCAAAATACTGGAAAACATTTTTTAGTACAACATTTGGGTTTATAAAAATGAAATAAATTAATATGTATTCTTCTGATTCAAAGTATCATTATTAAAATTTTAAAATCATTTGGAAATGTTTTTCTGTTAGTATTTGTACAAGTAAGACATACATAATAAAGTTCATTTTGCAAACTGATAATGTAAGTAAGAGTTCACATTTTTACTATCAAAATTTCAGAGTGATTTCATAAATAATATTATACTGAAATAGGGCAGGGATTTTAGCAGGCAAAAAATATTAAATTGGACCAATGATATGAGAAATTTATTGGAAAGGCAGGTAGTGTATTACTGTTTATTGTTGTTATCTAGCACAGAGCTTCACCAGAAATTTCTTTCTTTCTTATCCCATATATAGTAATCATTTAAAGTGTTTCTTTATTATTTTATTTTAATTCAAAGGTAAAAGTGTGAGTTTATAAGCTCAAATCTGAATTTATCACAGCATTTATATGTCAATTGTGTTGCTTTGCTGTAATTTTTCTGTTCTTATTACTACAGTTATTATGCATGTTAATAGTAATCAACAGACACTAATACTGACTTTATGTTAGACGCTCAGCCAAGGAATTTTTATGCTCTGCCTCTTTTAAAACTAACAGCTACATAAATTTTTAACCCCATGCTATATACATGGCAAACAACTTAGTAAGTGTTCAGCTATGAACTCACTTCTGAGTTCACTCCTAATACTTAACACATTGTCCTATCCAAGTCCCTTCTTCCCTTCTGGAGCAAAACTTAGAGACTGATGCACTCTGGGAATTACCCAGAGTCCTCCTCTGCACCACTCCCTTCTGCTTCTCATGCAGCTCTGCTACGGCTAAGTGAACTCCTCTTAACAGGCTACTACATGCTTTTTTGCCTGTCTGTATTTATTTTCAGAACCCACTGCCTAATAAATCTTTCAAGTCTCATTTCAGCGACACCTCTTATAAAATTTGATAAGGCAGTCCTTAGTTGGACTGCCCTTGGTATTTTGCAATTGCATTATTTCCCATTGTAGGGGAACCATGAGAAAGTGAGGATTTGAGACCACATAGCTCTAGCTTGAAAACTGGCTCTTGAGTGCCTTGGAGTCCTTTAGCACAGTATCTAATATTTGTTACATCAATTTAATTTTCCTCTGCCAAGGGTAATGGCTTTAGAAGGAACAGAGCAAAAAAAATTGGTGTGCTGTCTACAGTCTTGCAGTGCCTGCCGTAATTTCTGCTGTCTGCTCAAGTCCAACTTCATAAAGTCTGCTTCTTAATCTGTTCTTCTCTAGTCTCTCAGTCACAGCCCTTATCTGAGCCCTTTCATCTCTTCTGTTTCAAACTTCCTTGGACCCACCTCCTTTGGCAGTGTTACCTCCTACGCCTACCTGCATGTAGCTGAAGGTGCAGCCTCGTGCACTGCAGGACCGCCACAGTCTCCTGCTCTCGCTGAGCTGCTCATCCCGTGCAGTATGCACTTTCTGATTCTGATTTAGCTCCTCTTAAAAGATTGGGAGAAAATTCTCTCCCAATCTTTTATTCAAAATCAGATACTTCCTAGTCCACACAAATTTTCCCATTCACTCACAATAACACTCTCCTCAGAACTCACCTCTTGTTGCAGCTCACCTCACTTCACTTGTGAGCATGTTTCATTTATTTCTTCCAAGAGGCTACATTAATCCCTGGGCATTTGGTACACACTGTGTACCATTCCAGGCTCCAATAGGAAGAAGAATAGATTATGTCCTGTTTTACAGCAGTGCTGTCAATATCATTATTGCTTAATAAAGATTTAAATGTAAAATGTGTTTTTAAAAACTCATGCCTTGGAATTCTAAGTTTATAGATCCAAGCTGTATCACTTACAAAAATGGGATTCCAAGTAAGCTGTGAAATGATCTTACTTACAAAGCAGTGGTGTGCCAACCAAGTTGCAGGTGATGGGCACCAGATTTCTCTCTGGTTCAGAGTTCAGTTCAGACAGAGATCCGGGACCCACTGAAAGTCCATCCACTGCATAAGATTTCAGAAAGAGGCTCTTTCTTGTTCTGTCTGATAGTCAGGTTGGGACCTTTAGAAGATGGCTCTGTGGAGCTGACAATGATTTTCACATCACAGGAAACTTCAGTCTGACACCAAAGACAATGTAGAGCCATCTGTCCTTCAGCTGATAAAAAACCCAGTACGATTACAGTCATGTATGAGAACACTCAAGTATGACTGAGTGCTTCTTAACTGCAGACTTGCTGCTGTGATCCCCCTGATTTCTTTTGGTTTGAAACTTTGGATTGGATTTTTCTATTGTTACAAAATGAGGAGGCTAAGATGAGGTTCCTTTGTTTCAAGCATGCATCTTACCCACTCCAGTCTGTTTCAGGCAGCACCCTGCACACTGCCTGACACACAGCAGCCTTCACAAATGTCATCCCCTTTCCTCCTGGGCCTTGGAGTGTTTCTTTGTTGTACCTCCTCCCATAGTGGTTACTGTAGTTAGTATCCCGTGAATGTTTTTTGAAAAATGGTACAGTCGGAAGACTTTCTCTGTATGTCCACTAGTATGGTGATTTTTTTCATAAAAAGAAACAAAAAAAGTGTGCTAAGTAACAATTTGAAGCTTACTGAAATTTCTTAGTTTCTGTGGAGACAGGATCGTCAGTTTCTGGCCACTGTGCAGCTCCCTGTGGTGGCAGCTCTGATGGAGCTTCTAGGGTCACTAGGGGTGCTCCTGTGCAGCTGTGGCTGACATCTGTAGGCGATGTCCAGGATCACCTCAGCTGCAACAGCGGTCGACCGGGTTGGCTGTCACGCAACCTGGACATCTGTGTCTCTGACTTGCAAAAGTCAATATTTTACCCTGAGTTGTGTTAGAAAACTAGTTCTGTCCAGTAAATGGAGGAACAAACCAGACTTTGAAAAGGCAGTGATTGATAAATTCAGAAGCCCCAAAGTGAAGCCAGTATCCTGTCTTGCTGAGAGAATACAAGAAGAAGGCGCTTATAGGATGAACAGGAAGCAGAGTCAATACCTGGCTACTGGTATAGATGCTGTATTTGGTTTATCCATTTGGAAAGATTCTAGTTGTTTTCATTGGCCATTTCTGAGAAGTTGAGCCTATTTATCTTTAATATGGCATTTACAAAAATGTAGCCCAATTTAAACTCCACTGACATTGGCTGTAGCCTCGTTTAGGTTTTGCTTCTGTCTAAGGTGTGGCGAGGCTGCCCAGGTGCCTGGGCTTTGTCTGCTCAGGGCACTCATGGCCTGGGCTCCCCTTGGCTTCTATTGACAGGGCTGAGAGGAGAAAATTCACCAGGACGTTCCTCCAAGGGAAATCTCTGAAGTCCCTCTAAAAGCTGACTGAAACTTGTGATTGAACAAAACCTTGAACACTGGGAATATGAACTTTTAGAGAATCCTTTTTTCTCTCAGATAGATTCAATTATAAATGTCTAGATTGATGGTTTGAGATCTATGTCTTTCGTTCAATTCTGAAAACTCCCTAGGAGACATTTCCTCATGAAACTGTGTGGTTCACAGCAGGAGGTACTGGAGTTAGTACTTATTTGGCTTCTCAGGTTTTATTTGGTATCAACCTAGTGTATACAGATGTTGAATGATGTGCTAGGTTTATAAACAAGTTGATAACTCAACCACGTTGTGCTAACGCTTCTGAAAAATCTGACATTTTTTCATAAAATTAAACTTATTAAGTTTTTACACAAGCAAGGCAATATCAACCAAAATTTACATTGAATACTTTCACCAAATACTCTGTAAGGCTTAGGAAGCCTTGTTTATTTGTTGATTTTTAATTTGGAGTTTTTGTATTTGTGATTTAGAGAAAGCAAATTGTATCTGAGTTCTAAATAAGTACCTGCGAAATGGAATACTGGATAATTTGTAAAATATCATTATCAAAGCTGAATAATAAACATACACATTTATCAATAAATATCAGAGAGGTAAACTTATTAGTCAGTTTAATGAAACTATCAACAAGTGCTGAATGTGAGGTGGTTGGAAACTTTGTGTGTGTAGGGAGGAAACAGTAATCAGGTTCAAATACCTTAGATGACGCCTTGTGTTCTCTGCAGAGATGAATGTGATGAAGACTTGTTAGGTTGGTGAATTGCTTGTGTGCTCAGTGGTGACACCTTCTTTGCTTGTGGCTTTTAAGCAATGCTATGATCTTTCTCTTCTCTGCTCAGAAAGGAAAGATAAATAGTAGTCTTGACATTGGGAAGTGACCTGTGAAATTTGTCTTTATGACTTTAGTAACATTAGCAGTTATTATGCCGTTTGGGCATTATCTGCTTCTGGTAGCATCTGCAACTTCTGAAATTGCAATAATCCATCTTTAATCACTTGCGGGAATTGTGCCCAGTCAGGGGCTGAGACAATGATCACTTTTTACCACATTTGGGGAAACTTACTAAAATTCTCCTTAGGTGGACAGAAGGGTATCTTGGTGTACGTGTGGCTTACCTTTTTTCTGAGACTGTATTTTCCTTTGCATTGTTGGTGTATCTCTGTGATACACGACAATTCCATTCAGACTGGGGAACTGGCATATGCACACACTGCATCTCAATCGCTTCATCTCCCTTCCCCTCCTCCTGTGTCTGTCTCTCCTCCCTCACATCCCCTTCCCTTCTCAGAAAGTCGATCCCCCTATTTCCTACCACCTCTCCTTTGTTTTTCTCTTTAAATTATTTCTATTTTGGATTTGTTACATTATAGAAACTCTCAATATTTAGCCTTCTGGGACTGATTCATTTAACTTACCATTGTGATCTCAAGATCCATCTGTTTTTCCACTGATGACTCCAGTTTATTTTTTATGACTGAATAGTACTCCATTGTGTATATAAACCTCATTTTTTAATCCATTCTTCTGTTGATGGATATATAGCCACATTCATAATCTAGCTAGTCTTTTTAGAAAGATATCCAGAAAAAATATAGATGGGTCAAAATTTATATTTTTTTTGTAGAATTTCCATATTGATTTTCATGGCAGTTGTACTAGTTTAAAATCTTACCAATAGAATAGAAGACTTCCTTTTTCTTTTCTTCCCAGGAACTTCACCAGTGTTTATTTTTTTGACTCCTTGATGGTAGCCAAGGTGGAACTTCAGTGTTGCTATGATTTGCATTTCTGTAATTGGCAAAGATGCTGAAAAGTCTTTCATTTACACACTGGTCCCTTATGCTCCTGCTGAGAAGTATATACTCATTTCAATTGCCCAATTTTATTGGGTCTTTTTGGGGTGTCTCGTTTTTGTGTTCTTTATGTATTCTACTTATCAGTCCTCTTCTAAGGACTAGTTAGTAAACAGTTTATTCCTGTAATGTAGTTGTGTCTTCACTCTGCTGGTTTCTTCATTCGATGTACAAAGCTTTTTAATTTGATGCCATCCCATTTGTTGCTTCATGGTCTTATTTCTTATGCAGCTGGTGTTCTGCTCAGGAAGCCCTTGCCTTTTCTGTTTGTTATATGATTCTTTTGTGGAGTTTGTAAGGTCTTCTGTGTAAAGGATCATATCATCTATAAATGATGATAGCTTAACTTCTTCCTTTTCTGTTCAGTTTTGTTTTGTTTTCTTGCCTGATTGCTCTGGTTGTAGTGTTGAGTACTGTGCTGAACAAGAGTGTAACAATATACATCCTTCTTTTCTTGCAGATTTTAGAGGAATGTTTTCTGTATTTTCCTAGTTAGTGTGATTTTCACAATGGATTTTTCTTAAATGGCTTTTAGCAATTTGTGATTAGGTCCTTCTATACCTAATTTCATTTGGGTTTTTAATATAAATGGGTGCTTGTTTTTGTCAAGGAATTTTCTGCCTTTATTGAAATAATCATAAATGTTTACACTTTTTTTTTTACATGATGTATTATGTTTACTGGTTTATATATGTTAAATCGTCCCTATGATGAAGCCTAATTGGTCATAATATTTTATCTTTCTAATGATTCATTGCATTCTGTTTGTCAGTATCTTATTGAGGGTTTTTTCGTCTATGTTCATGAAAGAAATTGACATATATTGATCTTTTTTGTTGAGTATCAGGGTAACGTTAGCTTCAAAAAAATTGTTCTTTCCCTTTCAATTTCGTGTATGAGTTTGAGGAATATGGGTATTCATTTTTTTCTGAACATCTGTAAAAACAGCAGGCAGTCAGAAGAGCACGTTAGGGACCCAGAAAGTGTACAGAAAAATCTTGGCCAGTGGAAGGGAGTGAGTGGGAAGAGTGAGGACTGCTGAAGCCAGAGAGCAAGGGGAGCTAAACTTTCATCAGGGGATTCAGTGGGAAACTCGGGAAGAAAAGAAAGCTAGGTACTTTTAGTGAGCTTTTGTTGTCTGTTGCTTATTTGTTTGTTTGAAGACATGAACATTATTAACCTTGCCTCTTGAATATTAAAGAGCCATAATATTAAAGAAAAGAAGAGTTTCGGTAATATGGATGTTTATTCTGCTCTGAACATCTGGCAAATTTCAGCAATAAATGTACTGAGTCCTGGGCTTTTCTTAGTGGTTAAGGTTTTTATTACTGCGTCTATCTTATTGCCTGTTATTGCTCTGTTCAGAGTTTTTATATCTTCTTGGTTAAGTCTTGGGAATTCATATGTGTCTACGAGTTTATACACTTTTTCCAGGCTCACTGGATTTTTGCAAAGCTCATTGTGATTTTGCCTTTTTAATTTCAAATTGTGCTGATATGAGTCCTTTCTTTTAGTAACTTTTGCTAAGAGTTTTTCAGGCTTGTTTATCCTTTCAAAGGACAAACTCTTTGATTCATTAATACTTTGTATTTTTTTTTTAGTCTCAATGCTATTAATGTACACTTAGGTTTTTATGTCTTTCATTCTACAGTTTTGGATTTGGATTCCTCTTGTTTTTGTAGGGCCTTGAGACATATCATTAAGTTATTTATTTAAGCTTTCTCTATTTTTGAAGGGCTTCATAGCTATAAATTTCCCTCTTAGGTCTACATTTATGTATGTACCACATATTTTAGCGTATTCTGTTTCCAGTGTCAGGTAATCATAGGAATTTTTTATTTTTACTCCTGATTTTCTCAGTGATCCTTTCATTTTTCATTGTTTTATTTAATGCCCAGGTGTTTGTATAGTTTCTGTGGTTTTGTTCACTACTGATTTCTACTTTGACTCTGTTACGATCCAATAAGATGCAAGATATTATTTCAATTCTGTTGTATTATTTAAGCCTGTTTTATGGCATTAAAATATGTTTCAACCTGGAGAAAGTAAAATGTGTATTGTGTGGTTGTTCTGTGAAAAGCTCTGTACTTACCTGTTAAGTCCATTTGTTCAGTGGTATTGTCTAATTCCGACATTTCCTTGTTTATTTTCTTGTCTGGGTTAACTCTGTATTTGTGAGAGTGGGGTGCGGAAGTCCACCACTCTAATTACGTTGGTGTGCATCTGTCCTTGTATGTCCAGTAGGTTTTGTCTTATGAAATTGGCTTGTTGACATTTGTTGCACTTAGATTTACAGTTGTGGTCTCTTCCTGCTTACCTGTTCACTTAGCCAGTGTGTCATGCTGACTTGGTCTCTTCTGGCTGAAGTCCCCCATTGCAAAATAGGATGCTACTCCTGCATCCTTTCCACATCCACTATGTGGAATATCATTTTCCCTCCTTTCACATTCAAGATCTAATTTCTTTGTAAATGAGGTATCTTGCAGACATGTTATGGTTACATTTTGATTCTTGGTAAAATCTGCCAGTCTGGTTTTTGACTGGGGAGTTAAGAGCAATACCACTGAGTATTCTTGTTGAAATGAATTCAATGGCCTCTACATTGCACTATATTTCCATTGCTGATGCCATTATTTTTATATTTGTTTAACTCTTATTCCAGTTAGATATGTTTTCTCCTATGGGCTCTTTGGTGATGTTGGCGTCTCTGTTTCTGTCTAGAATTCTTTTTTTAATAATTAAGTTTATTGGCACAATTTAGATATGCATAATGATCACATTCGTCACTGGCAATTTCCACTTGTACATGCTGTGTCTTAGTTCCTTTTTTTCCCATTACCCTCCTTCTTCACGTGCTGTTCCCCTCCTTATTCACAACGCTTTGTTGAACATTTTATACTTTCTTTATTGTTTTTCCTTTCCCTTTGAAAAATTACTTCCTGTTTCACAGTATCTATTATGCTGGTTTGATGGTCATTAGTGATTTTAAATTCTCTTTGTCATGGAAATCTATATTTCTCCATCAATTTTGAAGCATAATTTCACAACATGTTATAATCTTATTAACAACTGTTTACTTTTAGAGCTTGAAAAAGTTCCAAGCTTTTCCGGACTTTAAGATTGGTGTTAACATATTTTGTGTTATTCGGAAAGGATGACCTTTATAGGTTACTTGATTTCTTTGTGTCAGCTTTTAGTATTCACTCTTTATACAGAATGTTCAGTATCTTGACTATGATCCTCATGGCGTTTCTTTTCGCGTTGTGGCAGTTTGGGGTTCTGTATGTTGCTTTACTGGGATCTTGAGTTCCTTCCCTAGATTTGGAAATGTTTCTGCTATGATTTTGGTGAATGAATTTCTCATATATTTGGGGTCATAGTCTGACCTTTCCCTAACTCCTATAATTCTTAATTTTGACTTGGTTTTTTCTTAGATATCTAGCAGCTCTTGGATCCAGCTTCCATGGTGTCTTGTTGTTTTCAGGATGTCACGGAGAACATGATCTACTCTCTCACCCTTGTCTTCAAATTCTGATAGATTCCCCAACAGGTTATTCCTGTTGTTCATACTTTCATTTGAGTTTTCATATCCAGAATTTCTGCTTGATTCTATATTCTCTAATTCTTTACAAAACTTGTCTTTGATCTTTTGCACTGTTCAGTTCAGTCAACATTTTTGTGTCTTATTTAAACTCATGAAACATTTTTTTTAATTAGACATTTTATTTGTTTATTTATATCCTCTTTTTAGCTCACTGCATGTCTTATGGAGTTACTTCTTTGTTTCTTCTTTGACCTCTTCCAATGTTTCAGCCATTTGGTTTTGTGAGTTCCTAGTATCTCTGAGATTTACTTTTACGGACTTAATAGTTTTAGGGCATTTTGCTTCCTTGTTTTGTTATGCTTCATTTTCTCCTATTTTAAATTTTAAAGAGAGTAAAAAACAATAAAAATGATACAGAATTTCCAAACAGGATGAGAAGGGCTAAACAATGATAATTATATTGCATATTGCTGTCTTCAAAGTAGTTGCTTAGATTATCCGATCTAGGCATGCAAAATTGATTGAACAATATGAGCACTAACTGTTCTCTTCAATGAACTAATAGAAATTAGTAGTACAGTTATCTTAGGTATCCTGTGTATGTGTGTGTGTGTGTGTGTGTGTGTGTGTGTGTTCCCCTTCTTTTCTCCTTTCCCCCATTCCAGTTGTTCTTTCCATTTGAGCAGTTTCTTTCCTTTTCATAATATCTATTGTACCTTTTGGATCTTATTTACTCTTTCAGTTTCTTATACTAGGGAGACAATACGATGTTTACAGATGCAAGTCTGATTTATTTCACTTGTGAGTATTGTCCCTAGTTGCATCCATTTACCTACAAAAGCCTTGAGTTTATCTTTCTTTATAGCAGAAAATGGAAAGATATTCCTTTGCTCATAGACAGGAAGAACCAAGATTGTGAAAATGGCCATACTCCCAAAAAATGTTACACAGGTTTAGTGTAATCCCGATCAAAATACCATTAGTATACCTCACAGATCTAGAGAAAAGACTCCTAAAATTCATCTGGAGCCAGAAGAGACCTAGAATAGCAAAGGCAATCCTGGGCAGCAAAGATAAAGCAGGAGGCATTACAATCCTGACTTGAAACTGTTTTCCTTTTTTTGTGCTGAGGGTTGAGGGTCAGCTAGGATAGAAAGATTGTGTTGCTGCTGTGCAGATTCCTTTTGTTGATTCATGTGTGAGTGGAGCTGGGCTCTGGTTTCACGCAGTTATTCAACCTATTCACTGCAGTGAGGGTCAGAGGTGACTGCTGCAAGGGGAGAAGCCCTGGTTACGTCAGCATCTGCAGGTTCCCCACTCGTATCCACCATAAAACCTACAAGCCGCCTCCATTCACATGAAGTGCAGCCCATGCTGGAAAGCCATAGGCTCTACATCCATGGGTTCAACCGCCTCAGATGGAAGCAATTTCCCTCTTTTCATTATCCCAGGAAGACAGCGAAGCTGCCTGGATGGTCAGTGGGCTGAGACAGAGAGGATGAGGGAATAGAAATGGAGAAAAAACTAGCTCACAGGGGGAGGAAAAAGGAGATAGTAGCAAATGAAGGAAGAAAGGAGGCTGGACTTTTGTAATTTTTAAGCTTGCATGGCGGAGGGGAGAGGGAGTTTGAAAGCTTAATCTCAGGAGTGAGGAATAATTGGAGACTGGTAAAAGCTGTGAGAAGTGCAGAACCAGTTAATGTGCTAATAGGAAGCCGGTGTTTAAACCCTGTAAAACTAAACATATTTTAGTGAGCGTTGCTCTGACTTGTTTCCAGAATATATCACCTAACTACAGCACTGATCCTTACTCTACTTCACATATACAAATTATATACTCACATGCATGCCAGAAGAGAGGAGCAAAATAGACACACACACACACACACACACACACACACACACACACACACACCACGAAAGTCAAGACTCCTATCTGTCCTCTGTACACTGCAGCCTGGGTTTGACCAGCATGCTTCACCTCTTAGTAACAACACGAGGGACATTGTTTGGAGCTGCACTGAGTGCTGGTGTGGGCGCTTGGACTGGCTCCGCTGTCAGGGCTTGTCCTCACACTCCGGTGAGTGGAGTGTCTTGGAGGTCCAGGCGGGCTGCCCAGCCTTCTTTCCTTCCTCCTGCTGGCAGACCCTGTTAGGTTTGCCTGCAGTCACGTGGGAGGGGCTAGCCACAGGTTTCCGTCCCTCTTGGATCAGACACCTCCAAGTGTCTTAGAGAAGAGGAGTGCCCTGGGGCTGGTTTGACCGCAGCGCAGTCTGCCTCTGAGCTCTGGGTGGGGTGCTTGTGTCCTTCTGTCCATGTGACCCCTGCAGCTGCTTACGTCTGCCCTTTCTGTGCCTCTCGTGTGAGTGCGCCCTGTATCACCTTCTGCTCCTCTCCAGACTCCTCTCACTCCAGGTTCTGTACGCACCTCTCCACAACCTTGTCAAGCCTGCCGCTTCAGTAGTGTTTGGGGCTCGGGGCGGAGGGACCCTGTGCTGAGCCCAGGGAGGGGCTCCCAGGGCCGACTGGTCGTGCTGGATCTTCAGGACACTGCAGGCAGAGAGTGCAGCAGCGGTGGCAGGTGTGGGAGGTGTGGGAGGTGTGGGAGGTGCCCGCCCCCTGCTCGTGTCTGCACCCCACAGTGTCCGTCACAGCTACTAAACACCCCTGCCAGCCCCTGTCCCTCAGGTCCACACCTGACTCTGCTCCCTGTCCTGAACGCATCACTCCTCCTGTCCCTCCCTGTCCCTCAGGTTTGCCAGCTGGCTCCAGCCACTGCCCTCTCTGCCTGTGTCCTCAGTGCCCTCGTCTGAGGAGCCTCTCCCCTGTGAAGGTCTCTCTCGCTGTCCTCCCTCGCAGGAGTCAGGCAGCTGCCCACTGCTCCCTGCAGCCTTGGCATGGCCCTGAGAGGTCCCCTCTCCTCCCAAGACCTGGGCCAGGGGCCAAGCCCCGTCGGGAGGCTCTGTGTCCTCTCCGAACCTCCCCACACCTCCAGGACTTCTCAGTTCTCCCGGTAGTCCCCCTCCCAGTCTGAGTGCTTGCTTGCCCCCATCTGAGTCTCACAGATACTGGTGAGCATCTGCCAAGCCACCACCGCCTCGACCCTGCCGTGAAAAGAGAAAGAAAATACACAACCAATGGCTACAAATCTGCACGTGCCCGCTGGCTTCAGTCACCCTGTGTGTGCACAAGATTGTGTATATTTACGTACACGTGTCTTGTACAACCAGGGCTTCACTCCAGCAGCTACACATGGAGCTATCACACGTTCATGCTGGTTGATGCCATTACCTACCCATTCTCTCATAGTTTTAATTCACGTCACAAATACCTGAATTTTATTAAATCTCAAGCTGCACAAAGCAGTCTTTTTCCTTTGCATGTCCTAACTCATTATTAATTATAGCAACAAGATTTGTCCATTCCAATTATTAGGAAAGAAGGCTGGAGAAGCTAAATTGCTTGTACAGTGTTGCTTGTACTGTTATTGAATTGTGGTTCTGGGAAACAGGCCTTTGTAGTAGGGTCAGAGAGCTTGAGTGACTTCTCTACAGCTTTGCTCCGCTGCTGCCTGAGCTCCATGCCTCCGACTCACCCACACACACCAGTGAAATGTATGTCCTCCATGCCTCCGACTCACCCACACACACCAGTGAAATGTATGTCCTCGTCTTCATTTAAAGTTTGGCTTACAAAGCAATGGGCTGTTTGGTTGTTTGTTTCTGTTTTTGTGGAGGCATAGTGAAAGTATCATTTGGTCAGAAGTATTCCTTAACCTTGTTTTATTGGCAATGCTTTGAAATATGTCCATTGTTAATGTGCAATAAACACCATGTGCTATTGCAAGGCCTTGGATCGATTAAATTATCTTGTCCCTAGTCTGTTATTTAATAATTCCGTAGTTGCTATGTTCTGGTATTTCCAGTGTGCACATTACTGCCAGAGAGGTGTGCCTGCTCTGTCAATATTTCCATCATCACCCAGAGCGCCCCTCCCAGTCGTCAGTATATGGAAAAAGGTTATGATTACCAATATTTTCCAGGGCCAGCATAGAATTTAGAAAACATGCAAATTGTATTTCAATTTTAATGATAAGGAAAGGAATAAACATAAAATAATTTTTGATTTTTGTTTATTATATCAGAGGAGATAGTTTGTGTCAAAATATTACCGCATGTATGATAGTCTACAGAGGAATTCAAACATTTGGTGATGTTAATTTATTGCACTGGGTTCATTGATTTAATTTCACTTCTGGATTCTTATACAATAATGATGTACTTTAAGCCTATGCAGTTGTATTTTTGTCATTTATATTTATGAAGTGTAGAACTGAAAAGATAATCCCAGGTGTTCTTTAGACTATTATAAATACTTTCATTATAGGGAATTGCAGAAACACCATTCTGTAGCCATGTAAGAAGCTAATTATGTTGCCTTTTAAAAAATCATCAGCAAGAGATAAAGGAGGAAATTAAAAGGGAACATATAAAAGATTTTAGATAAAATGCTTTTGCTGAGTGGGATATCCATTTTCATCATCAGTGCATCTAGTACAATGAGCTGCTCACTCATTTCTAAGTAGAAGCTGTTACTTTCTTTTTGCTACATTATACACAAAATGGCAAAAAAATAGTAAGTCTAAGCTTTGGCCCACTTATAGATAAAAAGGAAAACCCTCAAATAACCAGGTGGGTTTACAGGCAGAGAGTCACTTCAGATGGCTCAATATTATCACTCTTTTATAGGCAGCTACTTGACTGAAATTCTCTTACATCCATAGACTTCTACCCTGTGTTTCTTTGCCCTTTTGCTTTTAGCAGTCCACTCTGCTTCCTGAAGACTACCTTTGCACAGATGCCCAACGTTCTCCCTTTACACAGCACTGATACGTGTGAGCACGAACAGATGGGATTGGTTGCCTTTCCCTTCCTTGCTATGCGGTCATTTGTAGACCGTCAGTCCTCCGCTAAAGTGAACAAAAACTGAAAGTATCTTCTTTAGAAATACACAGTCTTCTTTCTTGATTACAGCACTCAAATCTCATCTAACAGCATCTAAACTATGCTGTGTCAGCACATATTTTTGACAACTTTAGATATCGCTTTTCACTCCATACCAAGTCCACCCACGTGGACACTGTCTTAGTTACTAACTTTCTCACTGCTGGGACAAAATGCCCCAAACGCAAGGTTAGCCACTGAGCAGTCAGCCCCCAGTGTCGCTTGGGCAGCGCATTATGTCTATGTGCTAACAATTCCCAGCGTTGCTCGGGCAGCTGTCATTTCAGCTACTCCATTCTTGTACTGAATAAATTTGGTAAAATTGTTATTATATTTCCTGATTGTCATGGTTTGGGATTTTGCAAAGGAGAACAATATAATACAGGACACATACTTTATATGATTATTTATAGTTGTCACACAAGAACGATATACAAAAGAGTGCAGGAAATCTGTCCACAGACTATAGACCAAGGAATCTAACCAAGGGCCTGGATCCCACAATAATGTCCTGCAAGAGTCCAGCTGAAGGCCTAGAGCTCATAACAACGCCTCCCACGAGTTCACCCGGAGGCCTAGAACTTATAACAATATCTCATGCAGGGCTGTTTCATGGATCTGCACTGGGAAGACCCAAAGGTCAGTGGTGGAATCTAGGAAGTCTATGCCAGTGGGATGAAGGATCTGTGCAAGCAGGCTGAGGAATCTGCACTGGAGCCAGGAAGTGACACTCAAATTAAGAACCAGTGCTCCTTATTGTTCTCTATGTTTTTTGTTTATGTATTTGTTTTTGTTATTTTGGGTTTTTTAAAATGAAAAACAAGATTTATATGTATATACAAGGATAGCTGGAATAGGTGTATTGCTGATGTCTGTGGTTTATTGAAAGGAATGATCAAAGCTTCAAATTTTCTCTTTTCTTGACTAATTTTGCACACTTGAATTTGGTAATCAGAATGACTGATCTGAAAACAACAATATGCAGTAGCAGAACCATTATTGAACTCCTACCACCTTGAATGGTGAAGCTCTGCATCATTTCCAATTTTCTTTTTATTATTTGTTACTGTCTTTGTTTGATCAATCTTACATTCTTATGTCTGGTGCACTGAGCAACTTCGTTGAAGATAACAGTATGTAATGTAGCAACCATTGTAAATTCTTAACATTTTGTTTTGAAGTCATGTATCATTTATGTTGTTGTGGTGTTGTTTTGATTTTGTCTTCACTGTTGTTTTGTTAGTTTTTTTTTTAATTTTTAAAATAAAAAAGAACAAAGCTCCCCTGAAAAGTACCACAGCCATCCTCAGCAACAGTGAGGTCCCGAGCTCTTCCAATGGTGAAGACAGCTGAGTTCCCATCAGGAAAGCCAACACGACAACGTTCTCCAGGAGACTGAGTAGTGCACCATCTGCCCCTCCAGAGCCAGGAAGCAATGCTCAAAGAGAGGATCCCAGCTCCCCCAAAATGAACCAAAGCTATTCTCAGTGCCAACAAGGTCCCAAGCTCCTCAAAGGATAAAAACAGCCAAGTCCATCAGGAAAGCCAGCATGACAAGCTCCTCCAAAAGAACCAACAGGTCCTTACAGCTTCTGCCAGCTCCCAACAGCCTTCCTCCTCCTTCTCCCATTCTGCCTCGTATGTTGCTGGTAATAATCCTAAGGTGGGCCTCCCACACCCAGCACCACACTGGCTAAGTTCAGCTGGGTATTACAAGTTGACCACCAGTTGTCAGTCCACCACACTGTTACATACAATTAATGAAAACTATGCAATTTTTGGTCACCTTGTATTTAATTAGACTGGTATTATAGGAGGAGAGGCTTATTTTGCCCCACTGTGTGTAGAGGTTTCAGTCCATAGTCAGTTGGATCCAAGACAGGGCAGAATGGCAGGGGGCCATGCCAGAGGAGAAACAGTAAAAGCATGGCGGGGAAGAAGTAGTGTGCAGTGTATCTTCCTGTCCTTTTTTATGCCATTCAGGCTACAAGCCTGTGTTCTGGTGCTACCAACACCCAGAGTGGACCTTCCCATTATCCACACCCAGAATTATGCTAAGCCAATCGATGACCCAATCCAGTTATCACAGGTCCATAATCCAGAATCACATACCCATGATCCACTACTTCCTATGAACACAGAAGGCTCTAGGGGAGCGTCTAAGCCACAGCATTCCATCCTGTGCACATCCCATTATGCAAAATGCACTTAGTTGACATCTATGAGTTATCAAAGGGCTAGCAGTTTCAGCATTTAAGGAAAACTCTTAGCTGTGAGCCCTTATACAAACTAAAGTAAAGTTAAATACTTCCATCATTTAATGGCACAAGATAAATATTCCCATTCCAAAAGGTATAAATAGGGGAACAAAAAGGAATGAGACCAAAGGAAGATCAAAATCCAACAGGCAAACATTAAATCCATGTGCAGAATCTGGGTCCATCTGTGGCAAGATGTGAATTCACAAGGGCTTGGTGGCTCTGCCCCTATGGCACTGCCTGTGGCTGGCGCTCTCATGGATTTTCTCTTGGGATGGCTGTGCTCGATCCTGGTAGCTTTTCTCAGATGATCCACATTCCTGGTTCCTTCAACCTTCTGGGGTCTCCACTGCAGTTTTGGCTTCATATACTTCCCTCTCAGGCACATACTGCCTAGTCTTTCGGTCCTTTTTCTGAAATCTGGGGCAGAAGCCTTTCTGACACTACAACTCTTCCATTCTGCATGCACCTAAAACCATCATCATGCTGATGATGCCAAGGTCTGCTGCCAGCTGGAGCACTAGCCAGGCTTCCTTCTCTCTTGGTCACAGAGGTGAAGCACCTGGATTGCTGAGCACTATGAACCCAATCTTAAGAAGCAAGTTTCCTAAGCCACTGCTAGTCTGGAGCATGGTGCCCCTGAACTGTCTTCTCAAAGCAAAGCCTTTCACCTTTACAGATTTTCAGCAGCAAAAGGGTGGAGTTCTGTGGTTCTTGTGATGCCCTCAGGCCGTATTTTCACTTGTTCAGTTCCAAAATACTTGGCTTTTTATTGCTAATCTTCTCAGAAGCCAAGTTTTCCTCTGTGCCATCTTTGCAGGCCACAGATTTACTTAGACTTTCTCTTTGGTCAAACTCAAAACTTTTGAAAGCATTCTGCTGGGCATTTTGCTCTTGATTCTCAACATAGATATGGATAGAAACCCTCAACAGGAGCCATGCCACTGCTTGAAGTTAGAGTACTTTGAAATTTCTTCAAACCAATTTGTTAGTCTGTTGCTCTTAATCTGTCTCCTGCACAGTATGTGGGCATAAGCAGCATCTGGATAAACTTTCTGCCAGAACATACTACACATGGCCTGGAGTCCAGCTGCCAGTTTAATCCTTGTCTCCAGCTGAAACCTCCTGAGCCTGGTCTTAAAAGGCTGCATTTCTGTCCATGTTCTGTCTTCTGAGCTCTGGAAAAAAAACGCCCCCCAAGTTAGGCTCACAGCATTTTAGGGCTTCGTCTTCAGCCAGCAATTCTAGTCTTTTCTAAACTCTTCCCACAAGCCATTTCCAAAGACTTCTGGATCACATGACCAGGTGGTGTCACAGCAGTGACCCTACTCTCAGTACTAAAACCTGTCTTAGTTGCATCCTCATTTATGGGACAAAATACTTGACACCACAAGTTAGAAGAGGAAAGGTTTATTTCACCTCATGTTTTTTTTTGTTTTTGTTTTTTGTTTTTTTTTTGTTTTTCTCTGGTACCGGGAACCAAACTCACGACCTTGCGCTTGCCAGGCAGGCGCTTTGCCGCTGAGCTAAATCCCCAGCCCCTCACCTCATGGTTTGTAGAGGGTGCAGTCCGTGTCTGGCTGCCTCAAGGCAAGGTGGTGTGCTAGAGAAGGAACAGTTCATGGTGTAGCAGACAGGAAGCCGCAAACAGGGCCTTCCCTTTCCCTTTTGAGTCCATCCAGGGTGGAAGCCTATTTGTTGGTGCCATCCATACACAGGGTGGGGGCCTTCCCATGACTCACACCCATCTATGCTATACCAGTCGGTGGACTAATCCAGTATCACACACCTGTAATCCAGCAAACTGCCAAAGCCCCCTATGAGGCCATGGAGAGACATCAAGATATACGCCATAACAACGATCCACCCACTTCTCGCATTCCCAGGGTCATCAGATGTTCATAGGTCTGTCACCAAACTGGTTTCAAGTTTGTCTATTTGCCTCTTACATATTGCACTTAGAATCAAGTTATTGCTTCAAACATGACCATTATGCTATTATGTTAAAACACATTGCAAAATACTTTTCATGGGAGTAAGGCCTATTATGACCTCATCACTCTCTATGTGTTTCCTCCTTTGTGGCTACTTCCAAATACTTGCTCTTATTTTTTCTCAAACTTCTCACAGTGACACTACTGCACAGGGCTCATGTTTCGATGTCTGTACAAGTACGGTCTCCTCGGCTGCATCTCCTTCAAACCCTCAGGTGTGCATTTCTCTACAGTTCTGCGAATACTCTTATACTATCTTCCAGATGCTACTCATTCACTTATTCATCTTTATCATGAGAGCACAGCCCTTAAAGTCAAACAATAACCATCACATTGTTATTTTCAGGGCATAGTTCTTTGCCTGGTACATGGTACAGAGTCAGAATGGTAGGTAAGGGAATTAAAAAGACTTGGTTGAAGTTTCTTGCAAACCACCTCAAAAAGCTTCTTTTGCAATTTTGAAGCTACTAAAGAACAGATTTTATTTTATTTTTCTGAGAAAAGGTAATTATAATTATTCTGAATGGTTTAAATGTCCCAATTTTTCACAGGGTGAATCTAATCATCTGCAAATAAGAGATGTAAATGGAAAATTTTCATGCAGAAATTAGTGATGTATGTACTTTAAGAAAGACTCAACTTCTTCCCTCAACTTCTTCATAAGCTTGCTTGAAACAAAATCATAGTTTGGTGTGTCAAGGTAATGTGGTGGAGGTGGCCCTCGGACACTGGAACACTCCATCCCAATGTGACAGTGTCCCCTTCTGGGGAGGGGAGGGTTTGTAGCACAAACAGCCATGCAGACAATGGCTTGCGAAAAGAAAAAAAAACAAAACATCAGAAATCAAAGCCAGACATGAAGAGATGTTAGGGAAAGAGTTTCCCAGAACACTGAACATTATTTCACCCTTTCTAGGAAACATTTAGAAATTATTACAAGTTTTTTGTTCAGTAGGCAAGCGAGAAGGCAACTTCTAAAATCTCCCAGAGAGCTGGAAGAAATCAGGGGAAGGTTTAGATCACCTGATTACAGCGAGGAGCACGGTCATGGACTTCCCTAGAACATTAATAGGTTATCAGCGGCACTGGGTGCTCTCAGGGGACTCAACGGCTAGACAATTGCTCTTCATCAGGGAGCTTCCTGTGGGTCCCCTGCCTTCATGCATAGAGATCTGGTCTTAAATAGTTGATGTCCTAGAAGAATCAATGTCTTCCCCTTGTGTCTGCTTGTAGGAGTGTAATCAATTGTGCCACACTGACAACTCCAAAAAACCTCATGCAAAAGCTTGTCGGCAATTGTGCCAAAGCTTATGAAATGTTTAAGTAGAGGAAGCAGCACCTAGGGCAGTTTAAATGAAAAAAGCATGAAGCACTTAATCCTATTACAGATAAGCCATAAAAAATGGTTTTTAGAGGTGACTGTGCTTTTGAAAAATGAAAGATAAAATCATGCTTTCATTGACCAATGTAAAAAGTGCTTTTAAGAACTGCCGAAACATAGTGATTTTGATTGCTTACTTGAAAAGTATACTTCTTGATTAAAAAATTTACTTTTTGTTAAAAGTTTGTCATATTCACAACTCAACATGGCTTGTCTTAATTGGATACTATCTTTATGCACATTTGCACACACACACATGTGCATGCGTGCATGTGTGCATGTGTGTGTTCCTCTGTGTCCTATCCAAGCAGACACCAGAACTGGTAGTAGGAGAAGCACCTGGAGGACAGTGACTGGGAGCTGTTGAGCCAGGGCTGTCTGGCCAAGGGGAATATCAGACTCTGAAGGAAGATGACAAGCAAGAAAACCAGTTTGGGTGACAGTGTCTTGGAGTGTAATGAGGATTTAGCTAGGTGCTGAGAGTTCTAGAGTCAAGAGTCCTTTTAGCAGCATTGCCTCCTGGGGAGAGGGTCTGCTCTTGTCCAGAGCTCAGAGCTTCCAGGGAAGATGTACACATGTCACACATGCAGCTATTGATCTCAAAGCCTAGAGGCTGGGACCTTTGTCAATAGTGGAAGTTCTGACAGACACATGTCTTTGTCTGACGCAGCCAACATAGCTTCTAGAGAAAGTGAACATGAGCTAGAGTCTAAAAATGCTAAGTTGGATTAAATGCAGCGTGGCCGGGCAGAGTGGCACGTGCCTGTAACACTAGCACTGAGGGAGGCTGAGGTGGAGGATTGCAAGTTTGAGTCCCACCTGTGCAGTTTAGCCTTGATTTGTCTCAAAATAAAAAATACAAAAGGCCAGAGATGTGTCTCAGTGTGAAGGCCTTGGGCTCACAGCAGTGCAGGACTGAAGAAAAAGTCTCAGTAAAAATAAGATGCACACTTAAGTAAAGAATTACACTGAGATTTTAAAGTTAACTTATACTGAGTGTTTAGTGTATAATTTAGGTTTGTCTAATTCAGGCTGACCTTTATTTTGTGTATTTACAATGCCTGCATATCACTGACATTGGGTTTTCTGTAGTAGAACATATACTATTGACACTTTAATCTTAGCAGTTGGTAAGGAACATTTGAAATTTGGTGTGAGAATACTGATATAATTTGCACTTAATGTGATTTTGCTAAGAAATATAAATCCTTGCAAAATCCACTTTTTGTTGAGTTCTCTGAGACAGTTGGCAAATGCTTCAAGTGTGGACAGATACCATTAGGTAGCTAATTAAATACTATGTAAAATTATATTAGGTTATTCATAGCTGGAGATCAGACAAAGTGGGTTTGTTTCACTCTTCTTCATAATTAGCATACAAATTCACCCTCTGTTGCATCATTTTTGCCCCCAATTTAAAGACAAGTAGAGGCACATGGCCTTGCTAGCATGCTTGCTTTCACATCTGCTTGCAAACTTCTGCCTTTTGTTAAAACTCACCCCACTTATGAAGCACCTTTCAGTATTTCCCCATAGCCTAAGAAATGGTGCAGGTGCTACAGATGGACGCCCTGCTGTGTAACCTGTTTTCTCAAAGCTTCAGAGGATGGCATGGAGGCACACATCATACTGTATTTCAGATCAGAACATTTTGTCTTTGCATTTTTCTCACTATTAAGCCTTTGAAGGTAAAGAAATACCTTAGAATTTGTTCAACTGTTCACTCAGTGAAATAACTACCGGGAAATTTTTGCTAAATAAATGTAATACAGCACCGTGCTTTGAATAAAGCACCACGTGGATAACCAACCACAGTGACGTTAATATTTAGTCAGTGCATACAGCCAATGTCTGCAAGTTATGCAGCACAGATAATTCTAGTCATGTAGCACAGACAGAGATACTAACTAGAACAGGGTCCATTTTCCAGCCTTCCTCACTACTTTTTGGTTTAGAACCTTCAAAATTGAGGGGTGCCATTTGTTATTCTCTATGTACCAACTGAGAAAGAAAAATGAAAAGAAAAATCTCCACAGTAGCATTAAGCTCTCTCCTCGACTACTGAGACAGAGAGAGAAAGGGGTGGGGAGGAAGGGAGGAGAATAACATTTAGAAGTGAAGGATTTAATTCAAGCTCTTCAGTAAGCTAGCTGTGTGACTTCATGTGTAATAACATTTGGAAGTGAAGGATTTAATTCAAGCTCTTCAGTAAGCTAGCTGTGTGACTTCATGTGTACTTTAATCTCCTTGGGTTTCAATGTTTTCATCTGTAAAAGGGAGGGATTGAAAAGGACCTGTCTAGAGTCGCTCAGGCTACAAAACACACTCCAAGTCTTGGTGTTTCCTCAGAGCGGACACCTGGCTGTCGGCACGCCTCCTCTTTTGGATGCTGTGCTAACAAAAACTCCATGTGTTATGTTTCTCTTAGAGGAGGCGCACGCTCTCTGGAATGGGAACTTCCTGGCAATACATAGCTGTAAAGACGCAGTAGATAATCATCCCAAGATACACAGTATGCACAATACAGCTCACGTCGCCACAGTGCCAGGCTCACCTTTAACACAAATGAAGCCCACGCTCAGCTCGTTTTACCCACATCTACCCAAAGCAGGGACATCAGGGTTTTGTGAATCTGATATCTTTCAGTCTTTGCATGACTAACATCTAAACATGGGATACTTTCTTTCTATTTCTCTTTCTCGTTTTTATTTTTTATTATTCTCTTTAAAATAAAAAAAGGGAGAAATGGGCAGAACATCAAGATAGTGATATTTTCTAATATAATTTTTCTTTTCAATCTCAGTTCTAACTTTAGTGTTTTTCTCTAAAACCTTTCAACGTCACATAAACTTCTTGCTATTTTCAATTTCTAAAATTGAATCTTATTTGCAGAATATTATTGTAAAGATTCTCTTTCTGATGTGATATCCAAGCGTTACACTGAAAATTTGATCGTTTACTACCTCTTAACAGGCTACTGAGTCCCAGAGGAAAATAGGAAAGGAGCAATACTTTCTTTATGGAGGAAACCATGGAGAAAATGATAGAGAAGAAAAATAGTATAAATAACCAATAATTTAAAAAATAGAAGCAAATAAGCTATCATGTAAATAAAATGATAATTCAAGTCTTCAAAGAACTGCTTAGGAAAAAGTCTCCCTGGTCCTCAGATAATAAAAGCACCTCATGAACTGTGAACTAGTTGTCTTCAGAATATTATACCATTTAATACTATGACCTATGTCCCCATTCAATATGAAACAAATATTTTGAAAAAAATGAACTACGATTGCATTAGAACTACCATAAGCATCATTTGCATTGCGTGGATGACATGGGCAGTCTTTCAAGTCACTGTCAGTCTTTTTCTTCTCCCCTCTGTCTGATGAGAAGTAGTACAAAGTGCTACAGTGGTCCAGCTGTCCACTGTCTCGACATCTCTGATGGATTTGACTCAGCTGCTAGTGTGTCCCGGTGAGGAATGTGGCAGAGTCCTGGGGCAGGGGCTGTTTTCCTTTCCTTTTCCTTCTGGCCATGAGCTGTCAGTTACTCCAGGGAGAGGATGCTAAGGCTCCTCTCTCCTAGGCATAGACTTGAGAAACCCAAGTGCTACGGAAGGAGGGGTAGGGTAGACCCTACCTTTACTTTACCCAAAGCAAAGGTTGCAGTTTGAGAAAAAAATAACAGAAATAAGCTATCCTGTGAAAGAAGACAAAGTGGATGCTATGAAGTATATGCACTTCAAAAACAAAAATAAATATATAAAACTTAAACACATACACTGAATGGAAGCAACTAAGAAGATTATTCACACTGAAGACTTAGTTAATTGCAACTTTTGATAAATAGTGATTCTGACACAAAGCATGACATATTTTACTAGAATTATTCTTCAGGAGACTATTTTCAGAAAACCCTTAAAGGAGGATTATAATATTTTATACTGAGCTCAGTGTTATTTTTATTTATTTTTTAGTAGCCAAGACATAAGCTTGGAAAGAGTTTTCCATAGGAGGGAGGTGGTGATTACTCCATATGCTTCTGAAATCTGTTTCATGTAAAGAAATGGAGTTTTGAGCCTCATCAATTTTTAAACACAAAGGAAGTACTTGACATACTGTGGTGAAAAAAAGTTATAGTCTTTCATTATTAATTCACAGATCAACTGCTGAAGAAAAACTGTTTCTGAATTTATAGCAAACTAAAAGGAACATAAAAATTATTTCTTCCTTGTGGTCTCCATAAACAGCTTTAGCAGGTATGAAGTAATAAGTGCCATATAAATGCCTCTCCAAGTAGATCAGTGGAGCTATGACTGACTGTAAAACACTGGGACGTGTTTTCAGTGTACAGGTCCACTGCTAGGCAATTCGATGGCTTCTGTCATACTCTCTTTTTCTAGAAAAGAAATGTGCTGCATTATATTATGACTCATTTCAGGAGAGAAAAACGAACTCCCTAGGGTACTTTGCAGAGCAGCATTTAGGTGGCCTGCAGGGAAGCTCAAAGAATCGCTATTTTTGTTGTTGCTCTTGTACCATCTGCTAGAGGAAAGCAAAGGCAAGCAGTCCAAGCACCCTGATATGGATGCTGATATTTTCTGAGATGTGCCGGACTGCCACATTTGTGTGGCCCCTGGGGAAGACATTTTCACTTCCTGTGTGAAAATTTCAATGTGATCCAGTTTCTATAGAAGTCTAAGGCAATCAGAATAAGAATATCAAAATTCTTATTAGCTCAGTAGGAATAAGCTAAGTGTTTCTCCTGGGAAATCTCATGCACCTCATTAGAATTATCAATAGTAGTGTAGTATATACTGTTCACTATTTTAGACAATCTACTTGGCACTTTATATGAATACAGTGTTCCCAATAATCCTTCAACACAGGCATTTATAAATATTAACAGAGGATGAAATATCTGGATTATGTAATACCAACTATATTACTGTGAGATCTCTAGAGAAACCAAGCCAACAGTATGTATAAATATAGATATAGACAGGATTTAGTATGCACTGTTGGCTCACGTGATAGAGCTTAGGAGAAGTTTCTCCATCTCCAATCTACAGACCCAGAAAAGCTGGTGATGCAGAGGACTGAGAGCTAGAAGAGTGTGGATGTCACACACAGTGCTCCTCTGAAGGCTTTTGTGCTGGGAGCTCTGACAGGGGAAGACTAAAGTCCCAGCTCCCACAGCCAGGCTGAGTGTACCCACCTTCCTCCCAGTGTTTACTCTGTGCAGGCGGTCATTCAGTGGAAGACACTCACCTACATGGGCAGAGGCATGTTATGGTTTGTGTCTGGATATCCCCCCAAAGCCTCATGCAGTCATGGGGTGGACTTCTAGAGTTTATGATTGATTCGTGGTCCAGTGTTTGAATTCTGGGTGTGAGTGCTGCACCGTCCTTGGGGCAGGTCTTTTGCATACAATGTAAGGGAGGGACAGAGGTTGCTTGCCTCCACTCCTCCCTTTTGCTCTTGCTGCTTTTGCTGTCTTCTACTGCTATAAGCTGTTGCCCTCTGCCATGTGCCACCCTGCCTTGGAGACAGCCGACTATGGACTGAAGCCTCCACAAACTGTGAGCTAGATAAAGCTTTCCTTCTTTAATTCTGGGCATCAGGTATTTTGTTCCAGCAACAGAGAAAAGTAACCAAGACAAGGGGAAACCTGCTTTACTCAGTCCACCATTCAAATGCCAATGTCTTCAAGAAACGCTTTCTTAGGCAACCCCAGAATAGTCTTAATCAGATATTTGGATATCTGGTGGCCTGGCAAAGTCAAACCTGCAGTTCTCTATCACAAGCACACTTCTCGTCAGCAGCACCCACGCATCCCCTTCCACCGTATTAAGGCTGGGATTAAGACAACCATTTCATAGTGGTCATGGACACCAGTCACAATGTGGTCATCCATGTGAAGCGAATGTGCTACCCTCCCAGTACAGAGGCGATGTCCTGGGACAGCTCCTCTTCTTCTCAATGCTGCACTGTAACTTCATGCTAAGATGGATGATTAACAGCACCTAAATATTTATCACCTGGATTCATCACTCTTCCCATCCCCATTGCATGGCACAAGCCAGTTTCCCCATGGTGCCACAGTAGCCTCTCTTCAGAGCGAAAACTCCCACCTGTACCCAGTTGCCCAGGGGAATGAGGAGCCCAGAGGGTCAGGTGTTCATGCAGGTTTCCAGTGGAGTGGAGTCACTGTGCGTCTCCTGATGGACATGCTCCTCCCGTGACATGAAGGCCTTAGGCCACAGGGCATAAAATCACAGGTGCAGGAAACACACATTGCCTTACATGACTGGAGCACTCCGTGCTCACCCAATGCTGAGGCCCGTGGCCCTGGCTTTAGGGTCAGGAGACAGGTGTGGAGAGGTGGCATGGCTCACTACCTTTACTCTGAGTGAGGTGAGCACCACTGGGGGGCTTAGTCAAAGGTGTGGCTGAAGCTGGTGTTCACTGTAGAAGTGTCGCTACTGGTTGCAGATATTAGGTTTCAAGAGGGTGGGCAGTGGACAGTGCACCATTTATCACGGAATCCAAGTCTCACGCAAAGCCTCGGGTCAGGGGGGCTCTGGGACACAGGAGGCGCCGCAGTTGGTCCTGGAGCTCATCTCTGCGCAGCATTCTCTCCTTTGCTGCCGTCTGCCTGGTTTCCCCACTGCGTTTTACGAATCTGTATATGTGAAGAACGATATCTAAAAGTACACGTATTACTGTTAGAAAAGATATGCTTGTGCCATGTTTATCGGAGCATTGACTTAGACAGAAGAATGAAGGCTGAGTGAATAGGCCATTATCAAATCTATCAAGTGCTGGCACGGGAATGAGTCCTCAGGGCAGCGAGAGCCAGCTGCAGCTGAGGTCCTTCCCTCCACTTTTCTTTTGTACAATTATGCGTGCACTGCAGATTATCCCAAAAGATCGCCCTGAAAGAGATGGAAATGGGACTGAGAAGACCTGGGTGGGACCTCTGGAAACCACTGAAGCTGGAGCTAGAGTACGCAGGACTATGGCTCCAGGCTCACTTGTCTGCTTCAGACACGGGTTCTGATTTGTTCCCTGCGTTGGGAGGAATTTCCCAATTCATTCTTCCAGAAAGACTTCCACAATCCTCATCACGATCTTTTAAAGTATCTAAATCCTGTGAATAAATACATGATCAGCACAGACATTTATTCCCACCTAGCCACTGAGACATAAATTAAGGAACAATGTCCAAACAGATTAGCAGCTAGGGCTTTATGATGCTGCATATGTATCCTCTTTAAGGTGACTTGTCTTTTGTGGGGTATAAAAGGGAAAAATTACTCCAGAATTACTAAATGAACCTCAAACGTGAACAGAGAAGAAAACTGGCCCAAGGGGGAGAATTATAGCTTTTAAATATATTTATATTCTTTATTTCTCAAGGAAATTTTACAACAGAATCCACCAGTGACTGATACTTGTGTTCTTTGTAACTTTAATATATTTTTGACATCTTATCATTATCTTTAATGACAATAGCTATAATTTACCAAGTACCTACAATGTATCAGACATTGTAGTATCTTTCCCAAATCTTCATTAATTATCATTATTAAGGAAAGAATCATTATTAGGAAAGAAAAGACAACTATCAAAGTTGAGAGAAAATAACTTATCCCACATCTTACAGAACGGGGCATGAGACCAGGTCTCAGAGTGGGGTCTGAGGCTAGAGCCGTCTTTCCACTATCCAAGCATTCATTCACAGCAGCCTGCATTGCAAGACTCAGAAAACACTGAGAGTCACGTCAGTCCTTAAAGGAAGAGAATAATTCGTCTGTATTTTTAAGTGAGTTTAATTAATGAATAGTAGATATTCACGTAAATCAATAATGCTGAACCTTTTACAGACCAAGTGCCAAACTGCAACCCAAAACCCACTTTATTTATTGCGAAGTGCCAACACTGAAATTCAATCTGAATACTGAGGTTTTAGTTTAGAAGCAACTCTACACTAACATCTTCCATCTTCAAGGAGAAACAGTAACAAGTGGCCATAGGTTCGCCACCACTGATCTAAGGGGAGCTCTACTGACTCCTTTTCCTTTCTGGAGATACTGCGGGCTGAGCTCAGAGCCTCCACACTGACCTACACTCACAACTTGTTGACATGGTCCTGCTGAGTCACCAAATTGTGCAGACTGGGCTCCGACTTGCCATCCTCCTGCCTCAGCCTTCCAGAGGCTGGAATTATTAAGGATACAAAGATGCATGACCCCAGCTAATATTTTCATGATGAATAAGAGTCCCCTTCAAACTAAATACTGAAGTTATTCCAGCGGCTCTAAAAGCCTGCCACATATAGCCAGATGGACCTGGAGAGTCTCTGCATACACACATGAATATTTTTTACTTATTTCAGGAAATGACTTAAACTGTTTACATATTTTGTCTTTTTGTTTTTATACCTAAATATGAGTACTATGGCCTTCTATGAGATCATGATGTCTTACTTTTTTTTTCTAATCAATTAACTAAAATTAAGGAATGGCCTAGGATGGATACCATCTTAATGTGCCATGTGACAGAAGCAGGATTTTTGATCTTTTGGGTATTAACTTGAAGTAGGTTTAGTCATCGACTTCTACTGTTTTAACTTAGTCATCAATTAACATTTAGAATTAAATAAGTCATGTTAGCAGCCCTGTTGAGATACAATGATTATCGTGTAATTCTCTCATTCGTATGTGCAGCCCAGTGGCTTTCAGTACGGTCCCAGCCTGTGGTAAACACTACTCAGTCAGCATTAGAGTGCTGTCCCCCAGAAGAGACCCCGTATGGGCTCGCAGCGGCTCCATTCCCCTTTTCTCCTCTGCCTATAACCCCCTGCCTGGGCTGGCAGTCACTTGTCCACTTTCTGTTTCTATTTATTTGTCTAACCTAGAGATTTTTACCCTCAGTTATATATCTTGACTAACATGTCTCCACTCTTCTCTACACAAGACTTTGGTAATTTCTACTCTGTCCTTCTATGAGATCGGTACTTGTAGATTCTACAAATAAGTGATACTGTGCAATTATTTTTCTTTCTATGTCTGGTTTTATTTCACGTAATATAATGTCCTCTAGGTTTGTTCATGCTGTGGAAAATGACCTTTTTTTCTTGTGATGAAAAAACAATATTTCTTTGTGTATGTGTGTCTTTCCTTTTCATCCCTCAGCAGACACCTTGGGGCTATACACTGGCTATTGTGAACAGTGCTGCACACACACAAGAGTGTAGACACAGCCTTCACACACTGCTTCCTTTGGGTATGAGTCCTCCAGTGGGATTTCTGGATTACACAGGACCTCAGCTTTCATTATTTTGAGGAGCACTCATCCAGTTTTCCATGGCAGCTCTACTAACTTAAATTTCTACCAAGTGTTTGTAGAGATATTTTTTCTCCACATTTTCACTAATTCCTATCTTTCATTCTTTTTGATATGAACCATTCCAAAAAGTGTGAAAAATATGTATGAATATTGGGATTGACTTTTCTATACCTGTAGGAAAAGGTCATTGTGGTTTTGATAGACATCGGATTTAATCTATGGATCACTTCACAGAGTATTGCTATCATGGCAATAGTAAGTCTTTCAGTATATTAAAAAGGTGAACTTTCATACATTGAGATCCTTTTAAAATTTATTTTAAGTGACACATAGGAAGTTGTACATATTAATGAAGTGTGACACAATTTTTGTACCTACATGTACTGCATTTAACTCAGGTTTCACATATTTGTGCCCTCAGATGTTTATCATTTATTTGATTCTTTAATGTCTTTCAGTGAAGTTTTATAGTTTTTGTTGGAAAGTATTGAAGATTTTTTTAGATGATTGATTATTATTATTATTTTTTTTTATGGTACCAGGAATCAAATTCACAACCTTGCACTTGCCAGGCAGGTGTTGTACTGCTGCGCTATTTCCCTGACCCCTAGTGTTGAAGTTTTTAATCAAGTTCCTTTTAATGTTTTTATTATTTTCACACTATTATAAATACAGATTAAGTAGCTTTATTTTCGGATGTTTTGTTGCTGACACACTATAGTGAAGTAGCTGAGTTTTGAGTGTTGCTATTACACTCTGCAATTTTGCTGGACTTTTAAATTAGCTCTAAAAGTTTTTGTAGATGTTTCTAAAATTTTGTAGATTTCATATGGAATACTGTGTCCCCTCTATTGAGATGGCTTTCACTGTTTCCCACCCCCTCTGGAAGCCTTTCTTTTCTCTTTTAAAAGAGTGTGGAATGGGTCATAAACGTGACAATCACCCTTTCACTGTTGAGGAGGCTGCCATCTCTTCCCTTCTTGCCGAGGGCTGGGCTTTGTGAAGTGTTTTCCTGTGTGGTCTCCCCCATTTGTCTGTTCAGTTACGGGATCACCTCGACTGATTTTCTTGTGTGTCAGCCTTTCCATTCCTGGCGTTAATCCCACTCCAGCATGGTGTGTAATCTTTTTACTCAGCTTCTGTTCAGCCTTCTGTGTTTCGTTAAGGATTTTCCTATTTACATTCACAGAGAAATTGCACTATGGTTTCTGTTTAATGTCTGGAGTTGGTTTCAGGCTAATGGCAACCTCCTCAGATGAGCTCGGGAGTTGCTCTCTCTCAGCTCTGAGGAACTGTGTTAGAAGCCTTAGTGCTAATTTTCTTTAAACACTTAGCAGAATTTAGCAGCAAAGCTATTTGGTCCTGGAGTTCTTTTTCTCAGGAGGTTTTTATTACAGATTCAATCCCTCCACAAGTCTCTTCAGACTTTATGTTTTCTTCTTTGGGTGAGTTTTGGGAGGTATGGATAGGAATTTACTAATTTTGTCTATATTTTCTAATTTCTTGTCATACAATTATTTATAGCATTCTATCCAATGATTTTCTCCTTTAGGGCCTGTAGTAATGTCTTCACGTTCATGAGTTCTGTTAGTACGTTGAGCCTTCCAGTTCATCTTAGTTTAATTAATTGGTTACTGTATTTATTGCTCTTCACACAGAATCCACTGTATATCGTTTGATTCTCTCTGCTCATCTTCTGTTCACTGTGACACTCACGTCCCTGCTCATCTCTCATGGCGTCCGTCTGCTGGCCTTCTGCTTAGTTTGCTGTTTCTTTCGTGGTCTTTGAGGTGCAGTGGGAGGTGGAGTGTAAATCCTGTCAGATCCTGGACTCTATTTCATGTAATAAGATTTAGTTATGGCACTGTGTGGAATGCTTTTCTTGTTTCAGTGAATTTCTTAACTGTGCTTTAGCTTTCATCTTTCATTCACAGATTGCGTGGCTTATATTCCTTAATTTCCATACACCTCTGAAGTGTCCACCTTTCTTTCTATTATTTGTTGCCAATTTTGCCCCACTGTTGTTGGAGAAGAAACTTTGTATAATTTCAGTTTTAAAATTAGCTGAGAGTCCTCTAGGGTTGAAAGTGTTCTGTCTGGGGGAATGTTCCATGTGTTCTTGAAAAAAAATGTGAATTCTGGGTTTCAGAGCAAAGTGATAGGAATTACCAGTGGTTGCTATATGACATATTACTATCTCTGCTTTGTTTTGTTTTCGTCTATGCTGTTGGTATTTTGCTATTATTCTTTTTATTGTTCTCTTTAAAATAAAAAACAAGTGAACTCTGTTGTTTCAGGAGTGTTGTCTAAACATGTCTGTTGGCTTTCACGGGATTACTGCAGTAAGTCCTCTGTTTTCTAATAGAGAATCAGTCTGCTTGTTCAAGTGTCATTGTAAGTGGAGTGTTGAAATCTCCAACGATTATTGCAAAGCTTTTGTATGTCTGTTTCTATTCTTACTTTTGTCAATGTTTCAAATACCCTAGATCTAGATGTACATATTTACACTGCTTAAATCCATTTAGAATATGCTTTTAGTCTCATATTAATTATAACTTAAAACTTTGTTTCGACATTAGTACAGCCATCCCACCTCTTCTGTGGTGCCAATTTTCATTGAGTATCTCTTCTTTTCTCTTTAAAACTATTTGTGTCTTTGGGTCTGGAGTTTTTTATGCATAGTATAGACTCGATCATATTTCTTTTAGACAATTTTGCTCATATTTGTCCTTTTTTTTTTTTTTTTTTTTTTTTTTTTGTTTTTCTCCGGTACCGGGAACCGAACTCACGACCTTGCACTTGCCAGGCAGGCACTTTGCCGCTGAGCTAAATCCCCAGCCCCCATATTTGTCCTTAATTGGATTTGTTTTTGGTTTTTCGAGACTAGGTTTGGCTATGTAACTTAGGCTGGCCTTGAACTCACAGTGATCCTCCTGCCTCAGCCTCCTGAGTGCTGGAATTACAGGCATGTGTCACAGAGCCTGTTTTAATTGGAATTTTAAATCCATTTTTATTTAATATTTTCCATCTGCCCTCTATCGTTTTTGTTCCTTGTTTCCTCCATCACTGTTTTCATCTTAATTGTATTTTTGTAGTGAACAGTGTTGATATCCTACTAATTTTCTTATCAATACACAATGAATTATTTAATTTATAGCTGCCTTTAGAATTAGAATTAATATCTTTTACTTAAAACCACTCAGTGTCAATCCCTCTTGAATTTCAGTGGCATACAAAGACCAGTTCTGATGTTACTCTGTCCTTTGTACTGAATTCACAGAAATGGCATCTTCCTATGTGTGTTCTGAGCAGCGTGGATCAATCATTATTTCATAATGCCACACCCTTTAACTCTTTAAGTCTCACAGGAAATTAAAGAAGAGTTACAATAATATTAACCTTTTCATTTTCTTTCTATTCTCTACATAGGCATTCTCTTCTGACACACTTTGAGTTTAGAGAACTAGAAAGACAATCTGACGAACCCTGTGGAGTGCTCTCTGGAGAGCAGAATGCATTTACATAAAATTGGGCTATTTTCACACGACTTCATTGTACGATCATAAATCCAAAATCAGTATTTTATTCTATTGCACCAAATGGCTCTGTCAGCATTTACATAAATACACTTAGGCTTGGATTTTAAATTACTTATAAATATTTGCTATGGTACATAAAAATGTTTTTATATATTTGTATCAATTTCTACAAACTATGTGAACACAGAGAGTTTGTGTTTATCTAGGATTTTTGTCTAAATTCTTAGTGTTTTCATTTCAACCTAAAATATAGACTGAAGAATTTCTCAAATGCTGAGTCTAGGAGCATGAATTCTCCATTTTTAAAATCTGGAGATGCCTTCTTTTTTCCTTAGCTTGTAAGGACAATTTGTGGAATACTCAATTTGTGGTTCAGAGATTTCTCTCTTCACACTTTGAGATGGCCATCTTGTTGGGCCCTCACTGTTTGTGCTGATAAGACCATTGTTAAAGGGACCGAGGGTTCTCTACATAGGGATTCTCTTCCGACACATTTTGAGTTTCAGGAACCAGAAAGACAATCTGAGGAACACCGTGGAGAGCTCTCCTGAGAGTAGAAAGCATTCATTTCCACTTGTACCATGGAGGTGTCTCCTGGGTACACCACTGTCTACTGGATCCACAGCTTGAAGTCTGTTTCTCCAGCAAAGTTGTAGTTTTAGTTTCATTTTACTATGAAAATTGTTTGTATTAGAGATGAGAACATTTCTTATTGATCCTCTGTTAGAATTGCCAGTTATATTCTTTCTTACATGTCCTGTCCACTTATCATTTATCATCTCTTTGATTGATTCGTGTATGGGAGAAGTCATTTTTTATTTACAAATCCTTTTCTTTTAATGAAATGTTCAAAGGTATTCTGTTTTTTAAAAATACTTCATTCTCTGTCTCTAAGATAAGTCTTTACATGGATAAATCTTTTTATTAAAACATTAATTCCAGGCTGCACATGTACATAGAAATGCATATTCAAGATTAAAATGAGGACCTGCATTTATTGTGATGGCTCTCTGATGTTTATTTAGAACTGATATACTTCTACATTTCTGTCTATACATTGATCATCAATGTATGTCTCTATATTTTATTTCTTACGGAAGTACACTGTGCTCATTGAATAAATATTGCAAACTTAGAGCAAAATATAACAAAACAAGCTTAATTTGGCTTCTCAACAGGTCCACAGCTAAACTTCGAGCATTTATCTTTTCAGTCAGAGTTTATTTTATTTTTAAAGTTTTAATTGTATCATTTACATAAAATTGGGCTATTTTCACATGACTTCATTGTATGATCATAAGTCCAAAATCAGTATTCTATAAATACACTTTTAACATGTGTATCCTATTGCACCAAGTGGCTCTGTCAGCATTTACATAAATATTCACTTAGGCTTGGGTTTTAAATTACTTATAAATATTTTCTATGGTACATACATATAAAGGTTAGAATGCATTTGTGCATAAAACTATCCGTATTCATCATCATTATTTCCTCAGAATAGTTAACCAGGAAGTGAAGTGTCATCACAGAGTATAAGGTGTTTAATTGTCCAAATATTATTAGCACAAACCTTTCTTTTCAATGAACTAAGAGAAATTAGTAGTATAACTATCTTAACTATTATATATATATTGCTTTTCCTTTCCTTCTTTTCTCCTTTCCCCATCCCAGTTTCTCTTTCCTTTTGAACAGTTTCTTCCCATTTTACAATATCTACTCCGTACTTTGGATATTATCTACTCTTTCAGCTTCCCACAATAAGGAGAAAATATGATGTTTGCACATGTGCATCTGGTTTATTTCACTTATGACTATGGTCTCAAATTGCACCCTTTTACCCATACAAGTCTCCAATTTATCCTTCTTTATGGTTTAGTAGTACTCCATTGTATAAAAACACCACATCTTTTTATTCACTCTTTGGTTGAAGGGCATTTGGGTTGTTTCCAAGATCTACCTATTACTAATTGTGCTGCTATAAACATGGGTGTACATCTATCACTGTGGTACACAATGTTTTCAATTCTTTTGGGAAGATACCCAGAAGGGGAATAGGTGGGTCAAATGGAACCTCTAGTCATAGTTTTGTGAGGAATCTCCACACTGATTTCCGTGGTGGTTGCACCATGCTACACTCCCACCAACAGTGGAGAAGCATTCCTTTTTCCCCACAGCCCTGACAGCATTTATTACTGGTTTATTTCTTGATGATAGCCATTCTTTCTGGGGTAAGATGGAATCTCAGGGTTGTTTTAATTTGCATCTCTCCAATGACCAGTGATGTTGAAGATTTGTTCCTATATTTAGTTGCTGTTTGTATTTCTTCATCTGAGAAATGTGTGTTCATTTCAGATGCACATTTTTTGATTCAGTCTTTGAATTTGGGAGGTCTGATTATTTTTAGTTCTTTATATGTTCTCGATAGTAAGCCTTTGTCTGAGGAACAGCTGGCAAACATTTTCTCCCACGTTGTGGGTTGTCTCTTCACTCCGTTAGTGGTTTCTCTCACTGTCCTTGCATCTAAATATTGTTCCCTGTGAACATGAGATATAAGCACTTTTTGGTATTTTCTGCTTTGGTGGAACATCCTTATATTGTTAAATTCCTGTGTGCATATATCTCTGTGTACTTGCATACTCTTACTTCTACTTTTCAGTGAAAATGCTACCTAATAGTTTTCCCTTGTGCTTGGTCCCTAAAACAAGCAGTGCTGACTGGGTAGGAAATGCACATGCTTAAGGCCTGCATGCAGAGGCATGCGTGGAGATAGCGCCTAGACCCTGTGTTCGGGTTCCCACCGCCCTGTAACCGTGAACGCGAGGCTGCTGTCCCGGCCCAGGCAGGAGCGAAGGTGTGATGGCTCCAGTCGCTCCGAACTCCCAGCACAAAACAACGACTAATTTGTGCAAGTCTGCTTTTCCACTAACGTATTAATTCCTTTTATTCCACTTTGCATTTCAATCCTTCCTCCTAACGCTAGATTTATTTCCCCTTTTCTATGTGCTGTGACCTGCGCTGGGCTTTTTTCTTTGTATTGTTCTTACAAACTGGATGTTGGGTTTTTGTATTACTGTTTCTCATCTGTGTAAATGGCAGTATCGTGTACACATCACACTACGGCTCAGTTGTTTTCTTATCAACATGACATTTTAAAGCCAAGTTCTTGTTCTGTGTGCGCTAGTTAACTGTTTTACGGCCGAAGCTATCCGTGGGAATCCGAGTGGTCTGCCACACTCCCCGCGCTCAGCAGCTTTCGTGGCAGTGCTCATGTGTTTGTCGGTGGCTGAGCTCAGAGAGGAGGCCGAGGCAGGGGCGCCTCTCCCCGTGCGGCCCTCGCAGCTAGCTCTTGGCGGCCCTGCAGCTTGGCAGAGAGAGGCCAGGCGGTGCGAAGACCCCACCGCCCGGTCTTACCTGCTGGTTTGTGGGAGGCGCGGACTTAGTGACTCGAAGCTCTTGGCTGTGTGCACAGAGCACCCCCAGGCCCTGCCTTGCCCGGCTCCAGCCTCGCAGCCAGTTTATCCGCGGGCAGCGGCCGCTTTCTTCGTCTGTCCAGATCCTTCGCCCCCCCTTTGAGACGCACTGGCGTGCCCAGGCCCCGGCCTCCTCCAAGCGCCCTGCAGGCCGCGTGCGGGGTGCGGAGGCGCGTCCGTCCCCCTCTTCCTCGGGGCGCAGTCCCTGGGCCCCGCGCTCAGAGCCCCACCCGCCCTCCTTCTCGCAGGTGAGAAACAGAAACTGGGAATGGCTCTGATTGGGTAGCGGATTCCCTTTACTTTGGAGTCCCTCCTCCCTCTTCTTACTCCGCGCCCAGGGTGCCTCCTTCTCCCGCCCTAGCCCGCTGCAGGACCACGCGGTCGGTAGCGGTTGGCTTCCACCTCCTCCTGCGGGAGTGTCGGCTCGTGTCCTACATCCTAAGCGCTGGAAGAAGTAGCGGACTTCAATAGTTGAAATATTTTCTGCAGAGTATGTGGCACGTGCGGAATCCTTAATAAATCTCATTTCTCCTCTGAATTACTTGAAATCAGCCTTTAGAAACTCTGAATATTCTTTAATTAAATTATGCATTTATTTCTTAATTTCTCCCTGGAAGAATCAGACTCCTTACGGCTCACAACAGTTTGATGGAAGGGAAGAAAGAAAATAGGGAATTCAGTGTTCAGAGATATATTCTACTTCTCTTTTAATGAAAAAAATTCTAAAAATGAAAGATAGGAAAGAAAAATTGTAGCTAGTTTTAATGTAAAATTTGTGTATTATACTTAGATCAGATGACGTCATGTTCACTTTAGTTTTTCAGCCCGCATCTTGAAAACAGAAAACTTCAGAGTGCTGTAATTTCACAAACAATTCTAGGCATTTAGATTACTCAGGGACTATCCTTACTATCCTTGTAAATCTTCACCAAATAGAGCAGTTCTAGTTTCCTGTGCTTTACCTCTCCGAGTGTGAATGTGACCTCTCTTTATGAAGATGTGTGCTTTCCTGAGTTATTTATGTAAAGTTCAGATAAAAACTAAATCTACTGGTACATAGGTATGAGGAGAATTCAGTATTTATTTTTACAAGGATCAGTCTGGGATAACAAAAACAACTAAATAAAAAAGAATTCATAAAACTGGTGAATGATGGCTCACGGCAGTTTTATGGTTTATATACATGAATATTCTGTGTCTTTTGTAATTAATTGGAAGAAGTCATTGGCATGGTATGCTGTGCATGTAGGTTTACACGTTAGTCACGTGAGGAAGCTTTGATTGTAATTTCTTATCTGTTTAGCATTTCTTTCCAAAGGAAGACTATAATCTAATTAGAGAAACAAAATATTGATAATACAGTCTTCTCCTATTTGTAATGTACCAGCCTCTTGATCGTATTTTCAGTGTAGGTTTTATAGCTAGAAATCTCCAAACAAGTAATTCCTGGGGTTGTGTAAGTATTTTTTTGTCCTGGAATTTTATCTAACAGATATAGTTTCAATAACTGGAACACTGAAGACGTTTTGAGATACGCTTGTCTTATAGATATGGGTGGGAGTGACGTTGGTTTTTCTGCCAGTACCGGTGTCCAGCTCGAATCACCCGACCTCCACCCACTACTTCCCTGCCCACCCACTGACGTGTGTGGAAAGACTGGCTTTGTCAGGCTTCAGAGCATTTCAGCCATGCTCTCCCTAAACCACTGTTCTTTTCCTTTCTCTGGCAAATAGCTCCTTTGCAAGGCCCCTGAGTGACCAAGTATAAACGCTGGCTAAAACTCTTTGAACCTTATATGTTCTGGTCCAAAATTCACCCACAAATTTTTCCATGATGTGTAAGACAATGCTGTGTAAGCCATCATCTGTGCAGAGCCCAGGTCTGCCAGTGCACCCTGTCCTACGGTCATCGTGATCTCTTTTGTGTCCACCGTGGAAAAGTGCAGTCATGAATATTGGTCCCTTTCCTGTTACTACAATGAAGTAGCTGAATAGGCTCACTCTATAAGGAAAATAGGCTTATGCAGCTCACATCCTCGGAAGCTGAAAGTCCAAGGTCAGAGTCCCCTTGCTAGGCCTCTGGTCAGTGCCTCCTGGTGGGCAGTGTTCCAGTGGCTGGGGTGCCACTGAAGGAGGAGAGGGCATGAGGAGACAGAAGCGGAGGCTGAGCTGGCTGCACTTCTGAGGACGCAGTCTTGCCACAGACCCTGGCTCTGGCAGTCTACACCACTAAACTGAGGACCAGGTCTCCAGCACATGAACCCTGGGGACACAGCGGGTCTCAGCACAGCACTGCATTTGGGGACCACTGTATGTTCATTTGAACCTGAAGAAACGCCACCTACACAGAACAGTTGACAATAGGTTTTTTCTTGGTTTTCTTATCCATGAATTATAATAGTGTGTTTTCCTAAATAAATTATTTTATGTGATTTGTAAGAGAAAATAATACTTATTTAGTTGTAAAGAACTAGCAGTTTTGTATTTGATAATCCATGGCCATTTACTGTCGTCCTCTAAGCAGGTAATACTTTTATCCTCTTCCTGCTGATGAGGAAATTGAAAGCTGTGGAGTCAAGGACTTCGTTGAAGGTCGGATTTACAGGTCTATTACACTGGAAAAGTGAACGAGAAAACAAGTTAGCCTGCACCAAAGACATTACTTCATCTAAAACAACTCTGCATGCGACACATTACCACTCTTTAAAACATAAAAGTAGCAATTAAAGTTAAGCCTTTATAATAAACTTCATTGATTCAGAAAAAAATTGAAGAAAAAAACTGCTGTAACTCTTCACACCAAATCTGACAAATCACACACTGCCGTGCTGTGAGAACACACTTTTCCAGTGACAATAATTTTCTAGTAAAAGAAGTGATTTTGAGGGTAACTTTTAACTCTCTTTAATCTCTTGTTTTGCAACTTCTTATACATATTCTGACAAATACTAGACAAATTATGTCAGGCCTAGTACGGGCAGAATTTTATTATACTAAGCAGGCATGAAAGTTGAGAGCCTCGTAAATATTAATCACAGCCTAATGAACAGTGGGAGATTTCTGAATATCAATCTGTACTAGAGGGAAATTTTGAATTAAAGAGACCACTTCCTAACCAATAAATCACTCGCAGAGAATTGAAGGCATTCTCATACATCTGCTTGTGTAGTGTGTTCTCTATTCCTAAAGGAGCAGACAGTGGGGATATCAAAATAGATGCAATTTTATAACCCCGCATGGAACTTCTACATTATTAACTGGATCATTTTTTAACATTTTAATTATCTTCAACAGAGGCTGCATTGTATCACACAAAAGTTGAGAACATTATTTAGTGTCAGAGTTAAAGCAGTTCAGAAGTAAGGGAGCTTGTCTCATCCTTTCTCATTAACATTCATAATTCATTGCACAAAGGGACCAGAAAACTCAAGGTTAAGAGGAGACCAGCAATGCCAAAACTTGATTGTCTTATTGCCTTTACTGAATGCCTGCTTTCTGAGTTCATGTACAGTTTATATATGAGGAAAAATTATTTTCCATCATAATTTGAGATTTCATAAATAATACCAACACATCTGCACACATCTACATATCCTCAATAGTTATCCACTAAGAGAAAATTACCATTTTTCTACCATTACCATTTACCATTACCACAGGTGGAGGTAACCGCATACGAAGACAAGTCTGAGCATGGATACTGACACATGATTTTATATTGTCTGTGCTGAGAAACAAAAATATGGACTCGGTAAAAACTTTGAGGGTTTCCTAATATTCAGTATTTAGAGAGTGCTTAAAACCTATAATATGCTTCCTCACTAGGCATTAATACTTTCCTAGAGAACACTGAAAAGTGAGTGTGAATGGTTTGTGTGCTTCTGGGTGCCATCAGAGTCAGCACTAAAATTTTCTCATAGGCACAGTGTGAGCTAAGAACACAAACACATATACTAAAGACACCGGGAGTCAGAAATAACAGACATCATTGAGAAATGCACTAGAAATACTACCTCCGAACAATAGTTATGCCTTTTCAAATCACAGGGAAGTTAATACTGACTTGTTAGGTAATAACACGGTAGAATATTATAATGAAGCATTAACCACTATCAGTTTTTCCATTTATTTCACTTAAAATTTCCTTTCAAGACAGAGAAAATTATGCTGATTTTGAACACAACATAGGCCTGTATTTAGTGATTCAATGAATATTTAAGAAATGTTTTTAAGATTAGCTTTTACATAAAAGAACATGTGTGATCTTTCATGACAACAAATAGTTTTAAGATAAATATTCAAATATAGCTGAAATCATAATGTGGTTTTCCAAATATATGTAATGTAATAAAGTGGAAGTTGTGATTTTATACATATTTCAGGAACCTAGTGTATGTAGGCACTCCGTGTCATTCATAATTACAACAGCTTGATTTCTTAAAATCATTTATTTTCTATGATATTAAATCTATGAGTTTATATATACTTCTGAGCTTGCCAAAAATTTCTCTTTCAAAACTTTAAGGGGTTAGTGTCTTGGGTGCAAAATAGTCTTTATAATATGTGTTAATGATATTTTTTTGTTTGTTTGTTTGTATTTTTGCTTTTTTTTTCCGGTATCAGGAATCGAACTCACGACCTTGCACTTGCCAGGCAGGCGCTGTGCAGCTGAGCTAAATCCCCAGCCTCTGATCTTACTTTTTATATAACACTTTGTGTGAAGAGTAGTATATGGAAAGTAAATTACACAAGTGACAATATCAGAGTTGGCTATATTTAGGGTTTTTGTTCTGTTTTACCTCATTTTAAACTTAAAATAAAGTCATCTTGTTTTTTCCCAGGTAAGCAGAGTCAACGGAACACTTTTTCTCTGGCACTTAGAGTTTTTGGGTGATTCAACCATATTATTTGCACAAACAAAAATAAAAGCCTTCACAGTTCCACTACCAATGTTCTTTATTTTTTGTTCTGGAAATCAAACTCAGGACCTTGCACTTGCCAGGCAGGCACTATGCCACTGAGCTATATCCCTGGCCGTCATCTTTTGGTATACATTTGTTTACTATTTCCTATCTCATCTTCTCTTACTTAACTTATTTATTTTTGTTGGGAATCTTTTCTCTCTTTTTTTGCTAAAAGTCAGAGTTTCAAAAAATATATATTTTCACCACAGGCAATTCTGACAATTTCCAGTCAGTACTGTATTGAGGACTAAAAGGGGCTGAACTGGTTAAGAGGAAACAAATTAATTGGATTTAAGAGAGAATTACACTAAGTCCCCAGAGGTTCTCATTGTTCCACATCCAGCAACATTATCAGTACAATGCTTGTATATCATAAAAATAACAATGGAGGTGTCGGCAAGGTTGAAAATGAAACCTGTATGTAAAATTTAAAATGAAGATGAAATAAAAAGATAGTTAATGAAGATGATCCTAGAGTATCACAAATAGAATTCTAATTGTTCTGTACCAAAAAAACGAACAGAAGTATTCACCTATGAAGCTAGTCCTTTGATGTAGATTAAAGGGAGAAAAATGTTGAGGGTTACCTGATAGTGGTGAGGGTCAGGTGGGAGGGGCTGGAGGTAGGGCTGTGTCCTGCACGTGTGAGGGGCCAGGTTCCATCCCCAGCACTGCAAAACCAAAGGAAACGCAGAGAGCGAAGTGTGTGTGTATATTTTTCCAAGTCTCTTATTCCTGCCTGGTTAGTATCATGTAGCCACTGTCAGAAGATTCAGAGACATCCAAAGTAATGTTTAATGTTCCCACTCTACATTAAATGCAAAATTTGTTTTTCCATTACCTAGATGTAGTGCTTTGAGTTATTTTCCTTTCTGTGGTGTGAGCTGCAATTATTTGGCTGTGAGGAAAGGGCCACTGAGAGGTCGCAGGACAGCGGCACCTCCTGACAGTTGGTTATTCGGTGATCATGACCACCTTGTCTGCCGGAGCTGTTCACAATGCAATTTCCTTTTTGCAAATTTGTTTTTCTATTAGTACATGTCTGCAACTCCTGCAGTTCACGATCACCTCGAGGAGTGGTCACATGTCCACACCACAGCGGTTTCCCTGTTTAATCCCCTTCACCTCTGATCCCTCTCCCCTTCCTCATCCTTGCTGATGTTGTCTTAGCTCATGTTATGGCTTACAGTGTGTACATTAATTGGGGTTGCTAGGTTCCTATACATTGTACATCTTTATGCCTCTCACTTCCCCCTCCCCTCCTCAACACTCATCCTTGTTCCCTTGGGCCCCTTCCCTATTGCAAGAGATCCAGCCTTGTCCCTTTCTATCCATCCTTCACATGCTCTTTGTTTGTACTTTGTCTCACTCAAATGAGGGTACCATATGATATTTATGCTTCTATATCTGGGTTTTGTTTTGTTTTGTTTTTTTCTGGTACCAGGAACCGAACTCACAACCTTGCATTTGCCAGACAGGTGCTGTGCCACTGAGCTACATCCCCAGCCCCCTATGTCTGGTTTATTTCACTCAACATTATATTTTCCAGGTGAATCCATTTTCCTACAAATGTCTCAAGTTTATCATTCTTTACAGCTGAGCAGTATGCCATTATTTTCACTATATATAGATACCACACTTTCATTAACTAGTCTGTTGATGGGTATACAAGCTACTGCCAGGAGTTAGCTGCTATAAATCTTAGTATGCATGTATCACTGTGCTATGATGACTTCAACTCTTTGGTGAAGACACCTAGAGACACCTTCTTTTCCTATGTTTTGAGTTCTGAACAGGCTATCTTTCCTCCAACATAAACCTTTGCCCATTTGTCAAAGATCAAACAGCCGACTTTATCAGGGCAGGTTTCTCTATCCTCAGTTATGTTCCATGGATCCATGATGCATTGGTTTTTGTCCTTCTTACCACTATTTCTTTGTAGCATGGATTGAAGTCAGGTTTTGGAAGTATAGCTGTTTTGACAATATCAGTTCTCCCTATTCAGGGGCAGGGGTTACCTATTTTATGATGTTCTCTTCAGTCTCCTTTTCCAGAGTACTGTAGTTTTATTTTAGAGTTCTTTTACTTCCTTGAATAGGTTAATTTCCAGATATTTCCTTTTTCTTGGAGCTATTGTGAATGGTACTACTTTCATAAATTTCTCCTCATCCCACTCATTGTTGGCATATATAAATGCCAATGATTTTTCTGTGTTGCTGTTATGTCCTGCTTCTTTGCTGGAGCTGGTTATTCTAAGTGGTTTTGGTGGCACTCTTGGGTCTTCTATGTAGAGCGTCATGTCATCTGCAAATAATGATAATTTGAGTTCTTCCTTTCCTATCTGTATTCCTTTTCTTCCTTTCTCTTGCCAAATTGCTCTGGCTAATGTTTCTCAAGTACTATTGAATAGAAGAGGTGATAGTGAACATCGTTGTCTTGTTTCTCAGTTTAGGTGGGATGTCTTTATGCTTTTCCCACGTAGCATGATGCTGGGTGTGGGTTTGTCATAAACAGACTTTGCCATATTTCAGTGTAGTCCTTCAATGCCTGTTATCCTCAGAAATGTTTTCATGATGTGATGTGAAATTTGGTCAAAACCCTTTTCTGCATCTATTATTATGATTATGTGGTTTGCACCTTGCTCTTGTTTATGTGATGTATGACATTTATTGATTTACACATGTTGAACCACCCTTGCATCTCTGGATGAAACCCACTTGACCATGATGCATCATCTTCTTGATAATGTGCTGCATTCTATTTGCTAAAATCTTGTTGAGGAGTCTGCATTTATGTTCATTAAGGGTACTGGCCTACAGTTCTCTTTTATACGTGTATTTATCTGGTTTTGGGATCAGGATAATACTGTACTGACTCAGATAAGTGAATTGGGGAGCACATTGTCCTTCTCAGTTTCTCTGAAGAGCTTGAAGCATTTGGTGATGTAACATCCTGAAAGGTTCTGTAGAATCCAGCAGTGATCCGGCTGGGTCCTGGACTTTAGGAGTTGGTGGCTGCTCTACTTCTGTGAGTTTCACTGCTCGTTGTGAGGGTTCAGTCCTCTGCTCTGTGGTGTGGGAAAGAGGCAACAGGAAGGGTCAAAGCATCCTGCTGATGTTAAGGGTATGTTCTATCTCTGGACAGGGATAACAGAGACAACTGTTAAGCATATTGAGGCCTTTAAAATTATGTATGGCTCCCTCTTTTATTTCCTTCTATGTTTGGGGGGTTAGTCCAAGCTGGGGACTAGAGAAGCGAGGACAGTTTGTGGCTTATAGGAGATCTGTAGTAGGCTCTTGTCTCCCCATAAATAATTTCCAGCTTTGTATGGCCAGTGTTAGTGATTACCCCTTCTGCTATTTATGTTAAGTGACTTTGACTCTGCCCCTGTGTTTTGCTGGAGGAACGGCTGTGGTTATAACCGCATCCACAGATTCTATCCTGCGGAGCTTCTGCGTGAGTCCTTGAGTTCCCCTTCTGTTCTCTGTGCTCACTATGACCGGGTGTCATCTGTGGTTGCTCTGATGTGAGGTAGGTGAGGATGGACGAGGAGATCCAGACACTCAGAGGGAGGCCTGCAGGGAGAATGCTGGTGGATGAGAGGCAACATGGGTGTGGGTTCTGATTTCGCTGCAGCACTTCTGGTGAGCACTGAGGGTTTTCAGAGGACCTTTAATGGGGACAAGGGTGGGATACTGGAGAAGAATGTTCACTGTGTGGTAGGGCAAGCTACGTGGTCATCAGAGCTTCTTGGAGGGGGAACAGGAGCTAAGACAGGCAGAGTGGAGGGCACAGGACGGGGAGGATGGGGATTGTGCCCCTGAGGACAGGAGAGACTTGAGGGAGCTAAACGCAGTGGACTGAGGAGCTTGGGAGGAGGAGAGGATGTGTCTGAGAAAAGAACCAAAGGGTATGTTAGTGACACTGTCTCAGGGTTTGAAAAGAGGAAACTAAATAAAGAGCTGTGACAAGGGGGGCACTTAGACACCTGCTCAGTCGGAGCCAACGGAAGAACAGACATACAATAGTAACACCTAACAACACATGAAGCCATAAAAGAACAAGTAACCCCATGCTACTAAATGAATCAAGAAAGAGCCAAAAACTTAACCCAGTAAGATGTCTACTGGGAACTCGGCTTAAATATTCCAAGGAGATACTGCACGTGTACCTGGAGCTGATCAGGCTCTGGATTTTAGAGTTGAGCATATGGAAAAGGGTTAAATACCGACAATGCAAATATGGTTTGGGGCTTCCAGGAGGTCAGACCTATCTGGGAGATAATTCTCTGGGTCACCCGTATTTATTGTCTCCTTCACAATTCAGAGGAACACAGGAAGTGGAAGGCACAACTGAGGCAAAAGCCCATGAAAATGATAGGCCTTGAGAAGTCAGAAGAAAGGCAGTGTATCTTGCCAGTCAAGAGAACTGTTTGATCTTTAAGGTTGACAGTTTATTGCCCCTGAATCTTTGAGTGAGTTTCGGCAGCCCGCAGCTGCAGCATTACCTGTTTTCAGAGGCTGTGAGCATGCGCTTTCCAACTCAGCCGGACAGCACCGTGGTCAGCAACTGAGCCCTTACACAGCGGGCCCCACGCACCTGTGATTCCCAGCAGCTTCCTTCCCACGGTCTAACTGCTCAGGCCCCAGGGCTGAGGGAAGCTCAGACCTCTTCTGCCAGCTTGCAGCCATTCTTGCAGGGTCTGCTCGAGTCTGAGCTGCGTGCTGGGAACACGTGCTTCCCTCCACTTGGGTGCCATGGTGGATCTGGCAGACAGGTTCAGTGGCACTGAACTGCCCCGAGTCAGGCTTATTCCTACGGGACCAAGTCAACTGCAGCAGTGACAGGCTAGTCCACTCCAGGGGAGTCTATCAGGATAGTGCGGGGACATCATACAATAAACCCTGTTTGGGGGTCTCCCTTAGCCTAGAGACGAAAGCACAGCTGTCGCGCGAGCATTCTAACAAGCCCCGCCTTGAGCCGCCGTTATTCGCACTGAGCGCGATGGCTGTCTTCCCTGCTGGTGAAGAAGTGCTGAACAGTAATTGCATAGAGTCAGTTATCTGAAGCCCGGGTAACGCCAGCCAGGAAGAGAAGAGGAGAGGAGAAACAGGGAAAGATATTTTAGGGCCTCTGCTCTGCAGCGCGAGGAGGGAAGAGGAGCAGAGGAAGGGGAGCGACGGGTCCTGGGGATGTTATGGCTCGATGCTGATGTTATGGCTTGATCCTCTTGCTGTTAAATAGGGGTAACAGGGAAAACTGCACAAAACTGGTAGCGGGAAATGGGGACGAGAAAAAAATTCCATGACTGCTAAAAGTATTAGAGAAAAAGCTTACGGGAGACCCCTGAAAAGATGGCGAGGAGAGAAAAGTAAACCTGAGAATGAATAAAACGCAGGAAGGAGCGGTCAGGTGAGGGGCATAAATGAGCAGGGGTTCCCTGACTCTAACTGCGTTGGGAGGGAGAGAAGCGAGAGTGCGCAGAGCACAGAGACACAGCGTAAAAGAAAACGTGCGAAAGGATGCATAAAATATGGGGTATGTATGAACGGAGGAAGACAGCAAAGCAGCCCCACCAAAAATTACAGCAGTATAATAAAAATTAAAAATGAAGAACGAATACAATCAGATACAGATCGGTAACAGCCGATTCCCGATCGCTTTGGACACGTGGCTCCTGCCTCGCACCCGTGCGGAGGGGCCGCGCTCGGGCAGGCCGCGCCTCCGTTCGCGCTGGACTCCCGGGGGCGTCGG